>NC_060160.1:24141097-24150302 GCF_021292245.1 Micropterus dolomieu | reverse complement strand
GGGGGGGCTGGTAATGACGCAAAAAGAGATTGGACACAAACCGAGATTTGAGGCTATGGGAGATGGACAAAATAGCAGGAATTGAAATAAGAGGGAGTAAGAGACAAATGAGACACATAGACACAAGCTGAGAGAGGAGAGTAGGAAAAATTGTCACAGGCACTGATGGTGTAAAAAGATATTAGAAGAAGAGAGATTTGAAGACAATGCGTGGCAGGGAAGAAAGATGGATGCCAGAAATAAGAGGATAGAGTTTATAAGACAGTGATGGAGAGTGAAGACATCTTTGGCAGATAACAGCCTGTGCCCTACTTACATCTGCGATTTGAGGAAAATTGAGAGTTTCCAAAGAACACCTAAGAATATAAAGAGAAGAAAATGAAACAAAAAAGATGTGTTAATTTGTCGAGCCAAATACGTTTTTTTATATGTATGTACTGATAGTTAGGCCATGTTTATCAATCTCAGAATAGAAAATCCGTCCTATCTGAACAAAAATAGTGCAACACATTTTTGGCCCTAATTTTAGGACCGGGAATAAAAGAATTTTATCAACTTTCTTAATCTGTATTGGCCAGTATTTTGCACAGCTCCATATGGGCCCTTGCCTCTTGACATTCAGTAGGAGATGATATGTTCATAGATGAAAAAAAGATTACCAAAAGATGCCATGAATCTATCACAACCACTACTCAGCAGTAATAAATCAAAGTATAAAAGCTCACAAATTGTGGGTTAATTATTTATTCAGAGTTACATGTATATGGTTATGGCGTCCTACCTAAGAATGGGTGACATGATAGAAATAACTAATTTGTCTCCATCTGTTAAGGCACATAAGTAAACAGGGTTTCATTTATTTATTAGGCAGTAATGCACAATATATGCAAGATGCAGCATTGCCATGGGTATTATTAAATGATGTGAGGATACAGCTGTCATGTATATTTATTTTCTAAGCTTGCCAGTGTTTACTGACAGTCTACACTGCAAATGGAATGTTGTTGAATACCATTATGAGATTTAAAGTGGGTATAATCAGTATTTTTAGAATATCAATGTATAAAATTATGTGAAAACAATGTGAAAGGCCTCACTGGTAGTGATGGACCTACACAGAATTGTCACCAGAATCTCAAATTAGTTATTGCAGGTTTTATATTCATTCTAGCATCATATTTTTCTATAATAACCTAGACAAGCCTAGGTATCTATATTTAACTATATACATACTGCCTTCCCCTTGTGCTATTTTCTTCATTCCAAATTATATCACTAATTCCTCAAACTGTCAGAAAACTACAATACCAAAACCTTATCATAATTGCTACTTTGTGGCTGAGAATGTCGTAAAACAGCAACGTTAGTGGTAGCAGTCACCCTGAAAGTCAGTGTAGGAAGCTTAAGCCCACATGAAACATGTGAACACAGTACGTATTTGATAACAAAGACTCAGAGCATGTCAGTTCTGAGGTGGGAAGCTAAAAATTGAAAAGAAATGGCCTGAGATGAGCAGGCTGAGCTCATACTGTATGTAATGTAAATGAAAGTCTTAAACATTGTTGCTTCAACCCTGTCCATTTAACTTCCCTGCTGCATCACTACACACAGAATCGGTGCACAGTTAGCTGCATGGATCCTGCAGGCTCAGCAAGCCTGGTACCCCTCCAGCACCGAGGCACTCACTCTGTCATCTTCAGGATTGCATTCCAGCCAAATAGCAGCTGATTTCACTGATTAGAGCGTGCTTTCTATTTGAAGTGATGCTCATCAGTCAAACAGACTACTGTAATGATTGATTAAAAAAAACCTGCATACTCTTGAACTTGGGTGTTTGTTAAAGTTTACCATGAAGCAATCTGTCATTTAAAATTCGGTGGTGAAGATTAGTGGATGGCAGACGGGGGGTGTTAAGCCACACATCTCAGCAAATGGCCAAGTAATCAGTGAGTCACTGGTATTGATCAACTACCCTATCAGCCTCCGGCAGAAATATTATGGCCATTTTACACAATGAAGCGGTGCACAACAATGTGAGCAATGAACAAAACTTTAAGTTGCTGAAGTCACTGAACAATCTGAAGCCATCACCTTACTGTGATTTGTCCTTTTTTAGCTCTCAGCCAGAAGCTACTACAACTCAATCTGTCAGTATGGTAGTTGTCCCACCAGCTTCAAAAAGTTACTCTGCAGGCATTATTGCAGAACAGCAGGGAAGTTTGTATGAGCCTGATTACTGCCACACTTTTCATTTAAGCTCACTTGGTGAGGCAGAGGTCTTCTTTGTCAGAAAGCTCAGGTCCTAATCCATGGCAATTCCATTTAAATGTGTGATTTTTATATGTGTATTTCTCTCAGTGTTTCTTCCCAACTGCATTCTCCTTGGCCAATTGCACTAATTGCATATGCTACTGTGTTCTGCAATCACTGCACTATTCAGCCTTATCTATTGATGTTATGTGCGTCATCAGTGCCAGTGCTGCTAATGTGGAACAATACTTCATTTTCTGAGTTTTGTCTGTATTGTAATGTATCATCATGAGACCAGGTTTAATGATGCTGAGGCTGGTGATGTTCTGTATTTTTCTTATTGTCAACAAAACTCATGAAAAATAAAACCCAACAATGTGATAGTCTGTCAGTTCTTTTTGATTTAAAAAATTAAATGGAAATCTTAAAGGGATAGTTTGGGTTTTTTGACATGGGGCTGGATGAGGTACTTATCCATAGTCAGTGTATTACCTACAGTAGATGGCAGCCAGTGTGTCCCCAGTTTGTAGAAGCAGAGAGTTGTACTGGCACGGAAGCTAAGCAATGTACTGCTGTGGACAGGGTCAGCAGCAAAACACATTTTAGCCAACTAAAAGAAGACCCACAAAATAAAATCTATATCAGTTCAAGTTTATGCTATGTTTAGAATATTTTCAGTGCTATTTCCTTTGGAACTACATTTTCACAACATTTTCCCAGAATTCCTGTATTCCTAAGAGCAACTTGGTTTCTCACTGTGTAAGCCACCGGAGATCAGCTGTTTGGGTCAGGGAGTGCAGTTGCGAGATCAGACTGAAATCAAACTTCGCTTGTCTAAAGATTTAAAAGATGGTGAGTGCTTAGTGAACAGCATTCCATCCTCAATATCATATCATCATCCTCATTTTAATTTCATCCGTTGCTTCTCCCATAAACCGCTGAAAGTCTGACCCAAACTGCTGATCACCGGCGGCATGATATAATGTGCAGTGAGGTTTGCACTAATGCGTAGGAATACTGAAGTTCTAGGGTTGAGAAAATGTAGTTTCAAATGACAGCAACGTCAACGAACTGAAAATATTCCCCTGTGAGCCTCCGTTTCGGCTTTTCTGTTGCCCCTGACCACAGCATTATATTGCTTAGCTTCTGTGTTGGTAAAACTCTGTTTGTGGACACAACGAACCCCATTTACTGCAGGTAATACACTGACTATGGTAGTCCCACTTCAAAAATCCCAAACTATCCCTTTAACCATGCCTTCCAAGTAAGATCACGAAGGTGTGTTACAGATCTGCCTTAAGACCTCCTGGATCAATCAGGCTTGTTGTTAGACATCCTTGATCAAGCACCTGATCACATAGTTGCTGACGAGAGTTCCCTTTAGGGTAATAGTGGAGCAGCCAAGCCCCTATTAGTGTCCATCAACTGCTGAGCTAAATGCCAGACTGACAGAGTAACTGAAATACCACAGGCTTGGATGCCAAAGTGAGAGGAGAGACCCTGCTAGTTGTGTCTCCTCTGCCAGTCTGTATGTGAAGCCAAACTGAGCTCCTGCCCCAAGCCAAAGGTGAAACAGCATCTGCAATCAAGAAAACAGTATCATTCCAAAAAAAATGGCAGACAGGAGGGCCAGAAAAGATTTGATCGAAAATGGACCAAGATGCCTTTTTGCTCAGTCAAATCATGTAGTCCCTACAATCTAAATGAATTCCTTTTTGTGTGCAGTACAGAAGCTGTGCTTTTAATGACCACCTATGGTACGCAAACTATAGCTTAGTAGAGGTCCGCCAAAATCTGTAAAAATAGAAAGTGAAGAAATAGAGTAGTGAGGATGGAATTCACGCTTGAACAGTTCTCTCACGTCAGGGAACTGTGTTTTTCTTCAACAGGCATTTAAAACCCTCTCCTGCTTTCACTTATCCGGAGCTCGGGTAATTCAAATAAATTTACATCTTTCTCTATTTGCCAGAAATGACTCGGCAGACAAATTGTTCTGGTGGCTGGCAAACACAGCTATAGAAAAAAGCAGCCCACCACTTAAACCTCTGGGGAAAATAATACTTTGCATTTCCTGATATCTAAACATTATTATTATTGTTCCGAGTATTTGCACAGCTAGATTACTTTAGCCCTGGCTGTTTTACATCAGGACACGGAGGTTAAAGAATGTTTATAGAATAGAAATCACAATGAGATACCACTATAGCAAAGAAATAGTAAGACGGTGGTGGGCTTGTCGACTTTTTCCGCGCGATCTGACCTTTGCCGTTCAGTACACTCTTGACTTTGTGGCTGTGTTGAATTGTTATTGCTAGTTGCCAGTAAACCAACAGTGCCCAAGTCAGTGGAAGTAGCCTTGGTTACCATGGCAATCACATTCTGTCTTTCGCACTAACAGAAATGGACCGACAGCAGCAAAGAGGTAGAGAGGGATGAGTAGCTCTCAGAGGAGCACATTAAAACAGAGAGCAACACAGATGGATTTAGGCCTCCAGGGTTAGGCTTGGCTCAGTGCTAGTGTATAAAGAAATATATAGGCTCCTGTAAAGACAGAATTTATTACAAAAAAAGCCAATGCCTTGTTTATGAGCCATGTTGATGAACTCTTTGTAGCTCTGGGCAGTGCTTCTCCTCCCCTGTCCTATATAGTAGACACATGCCATATTCATTATGGCTTGCATATTTACACATCCATTTTAACTATGGTTTTTAAATAGAAGAATAAAAAATGTGTTTGTGCTTTTTATAGCAATGAAAGATAAATATGCTGTTGGTAAAACCAAGGTGGCATTGTAGACTGTTCAAGATGATGCTTAGTTCTCTAGTTTGGGGTATAATTTAGACACATGGTGAGCACAGTATTTATGTTTGTTTCTGTGACAGCATCTGAAACAGAGTTTCATTGTGTTATGAGTCTGTTTCATAATTACAATCTTAGATTTCAAGGAGACTTCCTAGAATCAGTAAACATGCCAGTCATACATTAAACCAAATTACTGCTGTTCTATTTTACATCTTTTATTTTTTTTTATTTTTTTTTTTGCCTTCCTTAACTCAGCAGTTCTCTAAACAGTGCAATCACATATGAATTATATATTATTATACAGCCAGCACTAAGCATGACGTTCATTTCAGTCAACAGCTTCTTAACTCTTTCATCTAAACTGTACAAAGTTGCTTTTTGTGTGTGTGTGGAAGTCCAAGCTGCAACCACTCAGTCACACTAAGTGCAGCAGTGGCTGGCCCTGACAAGGAAAAGGAGGGGAAATCAATATACGGCACCAGTATAACCGTCATTGCACCAGTCGAACTGTAATCATTGTTCGCTCTGGCATATAATGTGGAACCTGTTTTTGTCTATAATTGGGCCAGCTTGTGTTACAGTGCTTGATGACAAAACTGATAGCTTTTTGATTTCTGCTCGCCTCTACCCCTGCTGTTTTATTTCTCATATCTGCTTATTTCTGTGATCTATTAACACAAGAGCTAGCTCACTAACAACCTTGTCCTCTCCAGCACAGTAACAGTAGTAGTATGTTGGCTCCACTCAGAGGGAATGGTGGATTTGTGCTGTTTTTTACGTGATATATCTCTAGGACCAAATGGCCTGGAAGGATGGAGGCAGCTTTTGACAGGTCGTCTTCAATAATGTTCCATTTGACATAGTATTATGCCACAGTCATTAGTTAAGGAAATCCATGGTGAGTTTTTTATTCTGCAAGCTGCGAGAGACAGCCACAAGTAATTAAAAGAAGCTCCTGTTTGGCAGGATAGCTAATTAAATTAGCTTTTGCTGTGTGTGCGAGTATGTTTCTGTGAGGGTGTTTTGCGCTCCGTGGATACACAAACGGGCGGGTGAGCATTTTGAAGTGAATGCGTTTGTGTGTGTGTGTGTGTGTGTGTGTGTGTGTGTGTGTGTCTATGTATGTATTTTATTTTGTTTTAATGGAAAGCTAGCTCACTGAATCTGCACAATCAATGGTTTGAGCTTGTGTTTGTACTTATTTGTTGGCCAGTCAAGTTGTTAAATAATCCAGTGATTGCATCACTAAAGAACATCACCACAACCAATCTATATGTGCAAACACAAGTGCCGACACATGACCTCTCAACCACTCTTCCCCTATCTGAAGAGCCGAGGATGTGAGCACAGTAGATTAAACAGTGTTTACTTCTTCTGGAATGTAAGTGTTTGAAAGAAATTGACTGAGTATAAATCAAGTGTGAGGAAAAGAGGCTGTTCTGTGTTAGTGTGTGAGTGTTAATGTGTGTCTGGTTGTGCATGCCACAAACCCACATGCCTCCCTCTGTGTGCAACCCCATGTGTTTATATGTGGCAGACAAATTGTCACCCGCAGCGTGAAGTGATGGCTGCCATCTGATAATAAACATAAGGACTAGTTGAGCATGACTTGACTGAGCACTTGATTTTATTTTGTGACAGTGGATAGCTTTAGAATGCTGCAGTCTCCTCACCAGCACCAGCAAGTGCCTGCAGGAGTCTGTACGGTATCAGCACGCTCGCACCGTGCTGGAATGGTGTCGGTGGTCTTTCTTCAAACTGCGAGCTGTGTAGCAAATGCATGGACGGCCTTACAAGCAGCAGAGCCAGAAAACCACAATTTTCACCTAAATTCCAGGCTAATGCGGAGCCAGTCTTACAACTGCATCAAAAGAAATTAACTCTTTGTGCACATGTTTCAAGCACAACTGAAACAGGAGTGATGTTGTCATTGACAAAATTAAACCAACATTTCCTAATAGAGATTTGGAAACTGACTAATTAAAATAAAAGAATGACAACATCTTGTTCAGCGATCATGCTGCTTTGTCATTTTCTTTTAAATTGCAATTGAAGTGAAAAGTCAAAGTCAGCACCTACTACCATCACCCCCATGTTTTATTATCACCTAATTTTGTCTTTCTTAGCAGTTAAAAGTTGTAAACTGATTATTACAAAACGCTGATAAAAGGATACTTGTGGTAATAATGACACAAATTTGCTCATTATTGGCCATGTAGCACTATACTTGGCTAAAATCCTTGGTTTGCATTCATATGTGATGTCCTGTTGGTCATATCTGAAGGTCAAAGTGTTTGTTTACTGATTTGAACAAGCCTGTAATGAGGCATGAGGGAAACTATAAACCTTTGGTGAAATCCAGCAAGTGGAACTGGTTTATCTTCGCTGTTGCACTGCACTGGTCAGTGAGATATGCACTCTACTGAATGCCAAGTTACACAAATTATAAATATTGCTGTGATATCACAACAAAACCTGTTAAGATGTGTCACAGGAGGACTGTTCTTGGATTTAATCTGTTTGCTCACTCCCACTCTCCTGGCACCAGTTTTTTAACCAGTTTAAGAGGTCTGAGGCACTAGATGCAGTGCATTCTTGTCACGTTTTCAGCCGTTTTACTGTGAAATTTGTCAGTTGCAGTCCATTGTCACAAACCAGGCTGCTGCTGTGTCTGTTTTCCTTCCCCTGCTTTAACTTTCTCAGTCTACATATGGAACAATAAGCGCTAATTAGCGCTCATGACTTGTAAGCACCTCTTCCCTTACCCATTTTCACTCTGATGCCAGGACTTGACACTGTGTATTTTCTTGGATACTGAGGCCAGTTGGTGGCCGAGCCTGTAGAGTAAAGACTCTTGCTGCTGACCAACACTGGCCAACCATGTACCAGCATGTAACAACTGAAAGCTCTGGTGGTTTCATTAGTCTGTTTGTGGTTTTTAGTTCTCAGTAGTAACAATGAGGCTTGTTCAGAGCAACAGACTCGCTAGATTTTCCACTTTAAAGCAAATACAGTTTCCTTAAAGTATAGCTGCTTGGCACAGAATCTAACTGCCTGCATTCCATGATCTCAATTTGAACTGATAATGCTGCTTACAAAGAAATGATTGTGTTTGTATTAAGGTTTTGGCCATTGTACTAATATCCTGTCCAAATGTGTAATTCAACAGGAAGAACAAAACAAAGAAAGAAAGTAAGGTTGATTCCTTAATGAGTAACCCATCTGTTCTTTTATAGACAAGTATGCCATCTACAATATTGAGCATGTTTCTGTCAGTAACCTTGACGTCATAATGCCTTCAGCCTTTAACACTGAAAGCATTACATAACTGCACAGAGGTGTGAAAGAATGTTCACTTCTGTGCAGGTGGGGGGGGCACTGGTCTATGTTGTGTGCGCGCCGCGGTCGGTCTGGGCGCTGCTCTTCCGCGGGTTACGCTTCTTGCGTTCCGTCGGCATCTGGGAGTCTTTGTTTTTTTGATTGATTTTTTTTTTTTTTCTTTCTCCCACCTCTATTGGCTGCTGGGGTTCTTGCCTGCCTGTTGCTGGGGTAGGTGTGGCACAGTCGTGGCATCCCACTCTCACTAACAACTACATTCTTTAACAGGCTTACACACACACATACAGACACATTCACCCACACGCACACAGACACACACAGTCTCACACATAGACACAAACAAATTTGGGTTGTCCCTGGTAGAATTATTCCTGATGTTTTTCTTTCAGTTACTTATTTAAATTAATTATTATTCCAGCTCTCCTGGCTGTGCTGTGTTGCTTATTTAGTGTGCTGGACTGTTTCTTGTTTTCATTTTTCTCTTAGTTGTCTTACTATGTCAGCTGTTTATTGCTGCTGTTCAGCTGGTTGTCTTTTACTATTATTATTATTTTTATTGTTTGTTTTTGTTTGTGTTTGTTTGTTGTTGTTTTTCTCCTCCCCAAGCCCCCCTCTCTGTTCTATTGCAGGTTTCGTTGCTTTCTGCAATTGGTGTTTCCCACTGCTTTTCCCTGTTGTCCCCACCTTCCATCCCCCTTCTCTTGCAGGTCTTGTCCTTTCTCTGTGCTGTCTGTTTGTGCCCCCCCATCCCCATGTCTGCCCCCCTGTCCGGCCCGGTGACAAATCAATACATAATTAAATAAATAATAAAAC
>NC_060160.1:24082952-24140997 GCF_021292245.1 Micropterus dolomieu | reverse complement strand
CCCCTGTCCGGCCCGGTGACAAATCAATACATAATTAAATAAATAATAAAACAGACAAAGGAGTATATTAATACTCTCTTGTTAAAGTAAAATCTGTCTGGCACAATATGGTATCCAGGTCATCATACTCCATGCCAGGCTGCTGGGCAGGACAGGTTTTAAAAAAAAAATAAAAATAAAAAATAGAATGTTCACTTCTTTATAGTTTGTTCTTCTACTGTCATAATATTCAGTTCCTCTTCATTCCCTGAACCATCGTGGCCATTTGGAAAGTATGTCATTGAATTTTCATTAGACTTCAGAAACTCATTCAAAAAGCAAATTATAGAAGAATGGGCTCTGACAAAATAAGTACTGAATAATGGTTTATTCTATTTTCAAACAGAGCAAATGAGACAATGGACAGGTCACAATATATTTCTCATTTAAAGAATGATGATGATAATACATTATAATTTCTTTCTTCCTTTTCTTTTATTCTGATCTCATTGCATTGCACATCTTCCGCCTAGCACACAGGTAATAGACACACATTCTATCGTTCTATTGAACAGAGTCCATACAGCCTGCTTCACAAAGCAAATGCAAGCTCACAGATACTCCACCTGGTTTGCCCTGTGTGTGGTTCTTGGCTGCGACACTGGCATGGTGCTTCCAGGCCTGTTGTGAGAGCCACAGTGGGATTTCTCCCTGCAAGTACGCCAGCCAGGAGGTGTTGGCAGGGGAAGGAAGTGTTGACTTTCCCTAGTGGATTGTGATCCATCAACTCCCTTTACATAGCTGAGAGGCTGCTGGCTGACTGGCCCTCAGTCTATAGCTAATCCCTTGTCAGCCATGCTATACCATAACACAACACATACTCATAAACCATCACTGAGGAACAAACCTGCCTTCAGATGGAGCCGTGGTGCTCTTATACCCTTGTGCACATGCAAACACAAACACATTAATTCTAATCTGGGTGAATTAATTAAACATGCACCCAAAATGCAGAATGGGCGCCTTTTCACATCAGCATGTACACATGCACTTTAGAGACTCTCTCTCCCCAGAAATGGAAAAAGAAAAGTGGAAAGAGGGATAAGAATGACAAGTGTGGAGGAAAAATGGGCAAAAGGTCTTTAATGGAGTTATTACAACCATCTTCCTCTAATGTTTCATAATCAGATAATATCCTTCCTTTAAGGAGTTTACTCCAGGAGATACTATCGGCATTCGCTTGGGGAGTAATCAACAAACTATCATATCTACCTTCCCACAGACTTCATGATTGCTACTTTCACTCTGTGGATATCTGTTGCCAAGAGGGATATTTCTTTTTTCATGAACACTCGGGTGTTTTTTCCGCTCAGAGGATCTACTAATTTATGTATTCATTCTTTTTTGTCTCAACTACAAAGGCAGTATGTGTCCCAGTTCTTTATATATTTCCCTCAGCTTTTGGATCTTGAGCCTACTTGCCAGGCAAGACCGTGTAACTTGCGTAAACTGATCCCGCCCATACCCTCATCATTCCTCTGAAGTTTTTTTTGTTTCTTTTGTCAGTGTCCAGTCAGTATGCGAGCCTTTTAGTACATTCCTTTTTAATGAGTTTTTGCAGCCACACTATTTGAACACACTTTCAGACTGTTCAGACTGTGTAATTTCTGGGCGAGTGAGAGGTTATTCAAGCGCTTTGATGATCTTCCTGCTGAAATGAAATGTTTACTGTTTGACTTTCTGTCAAAGCACACAGTTTGGATGTACTGCAGTACTGAATTTCTGACATAGACAAGACTACATGGCAGACCCAAAAAACAGCAATGATCTTATTGGACTTGACTGTGAAAAGGTGGCATCTGACAGCTTTAAAATACCAACTTCACACCATCAAAACAATGCATTAATGTGAGAAATCTCTCTGTTACCAATATTTAGAGTAGAGCTGTTGATTATTTATTTTGCCAAATAAATCCTCCTGTTCAGGGCTTGTTGGTGTGAATTGTTTTTCATCTGAGCTTTAATTTTTTGAGTCCTTTTATAAGCTTGGAGATGAGTTCAGGATGGATGAGTTTTAGAATCAGAGTCAGCTTAAATTCCAAGTAGGCTTACACATACAAGGAAATTGCTTTGGTGACTTAACAATTAACAGAAAATGTAATAGAAAATAAAAAGTGTATATATGTCCAGTAGTGTTTATAAAAAAAATGTAAATGATGTTGACAAGCTCCATCACGTTTATGTAAGGGTAAATTTTTAGTGGTAATTGTTGTCTTAATTGCTATTGATTGTTTGATTTGTGTAATTAGATGAGATAACTGTTGACTCTTAGCACTTTCTGAACACAGTGTTAACAGTCATGTTGTTTCTAAGTACTGGTACTGCTCAGTGTGCAACTGCATAAATGAATGTGTGAAAAATGTACTGCAGTCCTTGCCTCTCTTAGTTGGCTCAGAGTTACAGGGGACCCTGTACTGTGGTCTTTATACACATACACATGATACCAGCCATTTCTTTTCAAGTGCAAGCAAGGAGCTTCGGGGGTTTCCCACCTGCGAAGACTGCCATTTGTGTTGGTTTGCTGCTCAACTAAGCTGGGAATTCAGACCAGGTCTCTTTGGTGGTAGGCATGTTTTTTTGCCTTTTGGCAGAATTTGTAACTTTATGTCACAAGCATTGCTGCTGCAATTGTACTGTATTAAGAATTAAGTTCTGCAAGAATATATGAATATATTGTGCCTACTGGTGATGCAAAAATGAAAAATATTCCCAGCTAACTGCATGCTTGGGTACCTAATACAATTGTTAGTAAAAATATACAGTACATGTTTTGTATGAAAACATGTTTATTAAGGCAGGAAAATGTCTGTGCAAATGGATTTGGCATGAACCTGCCCATAGGTGTCATTTACACTGGGGATGCTGGGGACTTTTCGCCACAACTGTTTTAAATGGCTGAATGTGTCCCCATCCCTTTTTGAAGGCATTTGTTGAAAATTTTCTGAAAAATATCTTGTAACAACAAATGTTAACTAACAAATGAAACTGCTTTGAGAAAGGTTTATTTGCACAATAAGAAAATGTGAAATACAATTTAAATCTAGAAGAAACATGTGCATTGTCCAAGAAAGTAACTTAAGTAAGAAAAAAACCCTACTGATTGCTGCATTATATTTTTATATTTTGGACTGTCACCTGCCACCTGAATTTAGTGTTTGCCTTCATATAAATAAAGACATTTACACCATATACTGTATTGGTGCAGAAAATGTCTCCAGAATGCAGTAAATTAAGAGTATAATGCTTAAAATCTTCTGGGGAGGACGCCCAAGATATTTAACACTATTTTGAAGAAATATTCATTGCTGAAATGTATGAGTGGGGGATTTTAAGCATTATAATGTTAGACCTTTTGTCCACACCACTTTTTAACACAAAGTGACGCCCTTCGACCTGCCATTAGTTATTTCTGACTGTAGCACATGACTTCTCATGGAATAATAATGAAGAAAGGAAAAAAATGAAATTACACAACCATCATCTTACAACTTTGAAAACCTAAATTGCTCTTTACATTAGTGCAACTTATGATGTTCATTCATTCAGCTGACAGTGTTGGAAAATGTTTACTTCTGTGCACCTTTTGCAAATGAACACAGCTCAGCAGCTGATAGCCCAGTGAAAGGCCCATGGCATCATTCACTCATTTGAGAGACCCGTTGGCAATGTTTGTGTCAGCCTCTATAAACAACGCCACTTAATCAGCCAGCTTGCTGGGCCCAGACACTTTGTCCCTCAGGCTGAAGTCACCATTAACCCTCTTTAAATCACTACTAGGCCGTTTGGTTGACTTGTTTGGTTGACTTGTTTGTTTACAGTCTACTGCCATTCCCTGTGTCCATCTTACACAGATGTATCAGACTTACTAGATAACATACTCGAGAATGCTTGTGTGATTGACAGACAGTGGCTACCGTTTTCTCTAGACTGTGCATGATTACGATGTTGTCAGAGCCATTTAAATGTATGTATCTGTAAGTAAAAATTATCAATATAGATAAGAAAACACCTGTAACACCTTCATTACAGAAAACAGAATATTCAGTTACACTTTCTCATAACATTATTAGGCTTATTTGTTAAAATAAGTTTAAAATTATATTTTACTATGTAAGTAGGATAGCAATAGCTTTTGGACTGTGGGGGGAAAAAACAATGTACTGCAGGTATAACATTTGAATTAACCCTATAATCATCTTTAAGCACATTGTACCACAAGTGGAAATCACTGTGGCAGCACTGTAGGACATGTCTAAGAATGAAACAGTTTGGGGTTTAATCAATTCATAACAATAAGATCTTTAAAATACAAAGTGAAATATACAGTACATTTGCTATTTGGCCCTAAGATTAATTCTTCAGTTCTCTGACAGAGACAAAATGACTACATTATAAATATAACTTGCCTTTAAAAGATCAGTTCTTTTGATGTGTGGGTTTGTTTTCAGTATATTTTGTGGGAAGTGATTAATGAGTTGTATACTGGCTTGTTGAAAGCTGCTGGAGGCATTATCAACAGAAGAATTGATATGACTGTTGTGAATCTATTGTTGGTGGTTGGGGGTAGGAAAATTGTTATCTATTGAAGTAGTATTTAACTGCATTTTAGATCTGCGTCTTTGATAGCGAGAGTCAGCATTTATTTTTCTAAGAGAGATATCTCAGAGTGGCATCATTTATTGTGCATTGTTAAAAATACAGAAAAATCTAATGCACTATCTTCCTCGTACAATAAACTGAGATTACAGATTGAGATTGATCAACATATGACAACTGTCAGCTGCATTCCTTTTGTGTTTGGTCATCTTTTTTTGGATTTTGTTCAAGATTACAAAATTCCAGTTTGGCTTACAGCAAGATATATATCCTGAAGTAACAGAATTTTCAAAACAAAAGCTTTTTGAACTGTCCTGAACTCAAACTCTGTCCATGTTTTGTTTCATACCGAGCTTTATCTTTGAATCCCCACAAGCAGCATCTTTAATGTTTTCATGAGCAAAATAATTTTCTACATAATGCCAAGAAAAAAGGCAATTTTATAACTGCTTATAAAATTGCTTATTTGAATTGATGAGCCATTTCATTGGCTGTCAAAATGACTTTCAGACACCTGCTCCTTTAAAGAGTTCCACTTCACGGTTTCATGTCTGTTATCTCACACTTGGTTGAGAAGTTTGTTTTCTGCTATAAAATAATACCCTCACTGGATATAAAAATAAAATATAAAAATATTTATCAACAATTCAAATGGCATCAAGGTCTCTTTGTCAGTGCTCAGCATGACCAAAACAACATCAGCTTTGATAAGAATACAATACATTTACTGATATTCCAACATTCATTCATAATGTAAAAAGAAGCTGCATCTTCTTGACCTCCCCCTGATAACAGTACATTCACATCTGTATGTAATTTTCAGGGAGACAATGCTAGTTCATTTTGTAATGCTACATGAAAAATTTGAAAAACAAACCTTGGGACAGATCAGTAGCCATGGGACTCGTCCTTGTGACAGAAAAAGCAAAGATCTGAACAGCAAACAATTGTATTCTTGTCTCCAGTGGTTACCAAAGCTTTCCTCTGGTTTCTACTTTTACGGCACTGCACAATGTGTCTGATGTCTGAAATACACATTTAATTGACCACATTATAAATGTACAAGACTGGATAGTTTATTCCCAGATGGTTTTAATAGGTCTTTTCCCAATTACGGATGCTCTATATTGTCTTTTTTTTTTTCCTTTGAAAATTCTTGTATTTTCTTTAAAGGTCCCATTTTATGCAAAATCCACTTTTTCATGTCTTTTCAACTTAAATATGTGTCCCCAGTGAGTCTAAAGACCCCCAAACTATGAGGGGAAAACATTTTCTCTTCTGTTCCTGCTCATTCTTTCAGTAAATGTGTGTGCAAACACGCTGTTGAAGCAAAGTGAAATATTTTCTGGTTTGGTGGCCCTGCCTCAACTCTGTGATTTAATAAGTTTCCTGATGGACAGATAGATTTACTACTGTAGACTAACTACTGTAAGATGAGATTGATTTTAAAGATTACTCCATTTACTGAAATAAGATCCATCCATCCATCCATCGTCAACCGCTTATCCTGCTTATCCTGGAGCCAATCCCAGCTGACATCAGGCGAAAGGCGGGGTAAACCCCGGACAGGTCGCCAGTCCATCGCAGGGCCACAACCACTCAGGCCCACACTCACACCTAAGGACAATTTAGGGTCACCAATTAACCTAGTCGGCCGACAGTTAACCTAGTCGGCATGTCTTTGGATGGTGGGAGGAAGCCCGAGCACCCCGAGAGATCCCATGCAGACACGGGGAGAACATGCAAACTCCACACAGAAAGGCCCGGGCAACCGCGGTTTGAACCCGCGACCTTCTTGCTGTGAGGCAACAGTGCTAACCACTGCCGCCCCTGAAATAAGTTGCATAATTTAATTAATGTTAACTATATCCATATGTTGCAGCTTTAATAGGAACTACATTACATGGTCCACCTTGCCTGTAAATTTAAGTTTAGTACCAGTCAAGGTTGGTGGAGTGATATCACGAGGAAGCGATTTTTGACTGTTGTGAATGTTCCGTGGTCACGGGCTGTTGTTGGCGCATTAAACAAATGGACGCAGTTCTCCTGAAGAAGTTGTGTCGTGTTCTTATTTTACCCACGTCTACCCAGTACTACAGGTATAGTTAATGCTACGAGAAAACCCAGCGTTACACTACTGCTAACTGTAGCTGCCGTTATCTGCTGGCTCTGCCTGAACTGGGCGCTCCCAGTTGTCCTAAGCTCCTGTACTAGAGGTGTAAATAACATTACACCCCCAGAGCACCAAGCTTCCAGTCCATGCAGAGTCCGCGAGCTAGCAGCAGCAACCATTAGCAGTAGTTAGTGGAAAAAATAACTGCTATCTGTCCATCAGGAACTGAAAGTTGAGGCAGGACCAGAGGACATCAGAAACCACAAAATATTTACTCCATAGAATATAATCCAGTTTCACCAAAATCAGTGATTAAAGTTATGTTTTTGTGCAGTAAGTGCTGTGCCGGCTAGTTGCTGCCCCTCAGGAGGCTTCTGGGAAGAAGGTGGGAGGGGTGCCTCAATGAAAACCCACTACCCCACAACACATTTTCGTGGGCAGTGTGTACATGGGCAGTGTGTACATGGGCAGTGTGTACATGGGCAGTGTGCGCGCAGGTAGACAGGCAGGTAGGTCAGCCCAAATGAAATGATTGGTCGTGCTTATTACAGTCCTACGACAGCCCTAGATTCCGGATTTTGATTAGTGTGTCAGACCATTTACTGCTGATCGGGAAAATTATCGGGTAGAGATTTTCAACAGATACAACAAAAATGCTTCTGCAATAAATTGCCTATCGTAGCTTTAAGTGAAATCATTCCAGAGTTTATTCACAGTGGGTAATGTGTCTGTTAACATTGTCTGGTGTTATTCAATTATTCCGACCAGTGTTTTCTTTTTTCACATGATTTAATATTATTCAATGTTTGTTCTTCTTTAATTTCTTATTCGATGATTGGGGAGCAGTGACAGATGGTTATCACATAAGCCAAAACACCTTGCCTTGTACAGTAGTTGTTATCTGTACACAGTGCTAGCTGCTCTTCTGCTCATTCTCTGGAAATTTATCACTTACAAATCTGAAGTGAAGTATAATATATTGCACTGTATGCATGGTGAATTAACCCCTTAACAACCTGAATGCAGTTTGACATAACATCACTGTAAATCCCAAGCCCTATAAGCTACAACCATAGTGTAGTGGTGCATAGTTGTGTTTAAGCTGAGCTACTGATAACACATTATGCACAAGTGTGGTGCAAAGATGTGGCATTCTCTACTACTTTATAAGGCAATATTGCCACCCTGAGGACCACCATCCCAGAAATTTTTTTGTATGAATTTAAATGGCTTTAGACTGACGGCTACCCATGTCATCAAATTTCTCAGCTGTTGATTTTACTCTATGGGGAAACTGCACTACCCTCTTGCAGCTACATGGCCACCGGGGTTGAAAATAACCAAGAGCAAAGTAGTTTGTCTCACAGGGAGTTGAATCAGGGAGTAAATGTAAATGCTCCGTATTTGTATAGCGTCTTTCTAGTCTTTTCGAGAACTCAAATCACTTTTACACTACATCTGCATTCACCATTCACACACTGAACCTAAGTGCTCACACAGAAACTAACATTCACACACATTCATACACTGGTGGAACAGCCACCAGGGGCAATTCGATGTTCAGTATCTTGCCCAAGGACACTTTGACATGAACCGCCGACCTTCCGATTAACGGGCAACCCGGTCTACTGGAGTTATAAATGGAGTCATTTTTTTATATTCTATCAGTTGTTTTTTTTATGATCATTGAATTTGGCTTTAACAAAAATTGTTATACATATCCTGACAATAGTTTTGTGATTGCTTCCACTAAACTATAATCTTAATAGTACTGCTTCTATTGCTTTGTCTTTCCCAGCATTGTATCCTTGATAGGAATAAATACGGTTGCGCCTGCAACTTTTTTACTGCAGCAGGCAGCTGTTATAAGTACAATTCCTAAAAATACACTTTACACTACCTGCCCATCACCAAACTGCAGACCGACACAGTGTCTAGCTGGTGAACATAGTGGAGCATTTAGTAACTAAAATGCTAGATATTTCCCTCTGGAGTTGGTGGAGAGACAAAGGAGCTAAAGGAGAGTGAAGACTGGACTTCAGACATTCATCAGGTTGCCAGTAACTTAATTCCAAATGAATGCTATTGTTGCTCCACAATTGCTGGATTTGTAAATCAGCAACTGTGTTTGATCACCTTAAATCAACTTACCAGGTCATGATATTTCAGTGTTGTGTTTGCAACTTGTTTTTGCTGCTTCCAAATGGCCAAAAAAACAAGTTATTGCAGGTGTAAAATTGAAATCACTGTGGCAGAAAGTCATTTTAAAAATACTATTACAAGAAGGCAGTTTATTGGCATACTGAATATATATCTTCTCTCCACAATGGAATCTGTCACTATGTTCAGCCAATGAATAGGTTGTAAATTAAAATATGAAGCAGTCAAACTGTTGGGACCCCAAAAAGCTTGTGCTGGCCCTGGGCAAATGCATTATGCTAGTGGATTTGGCAGAGAATACAATTTAAATGGTTTGTTTTCCTCCTTCTCTCAGGCCTTTAGCTGCAATTTTGTTATCTGTGGGAATTCTGCTCTCACCAACAGTTGGCCTGATTCGGTATGCTATGTCAACAAGAACCTCAGTTGATTGAATCTGTAACAACACACACAGAGAGAAGAGTGTTTACCAGCTTGATTCAGTGATACAGAATACAACTACCACTTCGGATTGAAATGTTTCTGCTTCTGATTTTTGGACCTTGTCTTCTTCCTTAGAGGGCAATAATCAAGTGCCATTGTATAAATACTGTTGATTATGCTAAGTTAACACTTCACAGATAAATGAGAAACTGCCTCCAACAAATTCCATTAACTGCAGCAAAACAAGCCAACTAAAGTATAAGTGCTGTTTATGTACCTTCCTGCAACTGGTCGTGTAATCGTTTTCAGTAAAAATCTCTTCTGTTAAGACTAGTTTATTAAGGAAAGAGATAATTTTCATAGATCTTGAAGGAGTCCTTGTGTCTAAAATCATACAGATGGGCCATCTTCCAGTGGATCCCTACAGGTCATCATTAAAGGCAACACTCAAAGAAACTAAAGCGGGAAAAATGTCCTCCACGTGAATTTCCATCTCTTGTATTATGGTGATTTTTTTAATTTTTTTTTTTTCTATGCAGAGCCTGGTTTCATAGCTTCTGAGTGATCATGTCTAAACTGCTTAAACACCCATCAATGATCATGTTGCACTGTGCAGACTGGAGCAGACAGTCAGTTGAACCAGGTGATGCAGTAAATGAGGGCAGCAAGCTCTATTAGGCAGCGGTGTTCACAGGTGAAGCTGAGGCAGAAATCTACTAATGGAATTACAGTCTTTACTTTGCAGTTTGCCGTTATAATTTGTACCCTGCCGATAATTGCTCCCAAGCAGGTGTTTGTTCATCTTATTTGGACTGGGAAACAAGTTAATAGGTTTCCACCTTCAGACCCAAAGCCCTTCCAGGCTGAGTCTTAAAACCTTTTTATATCAAATCACTGCTGGGTATGTAGAAAATGTGTGCAGTCCACATTTCCTGCAAACTTGTTGTAAGCGCTCTGGCTGTCCTTGCCAAACTGCCTCGACGCTCTGCGTAAGGAGCATGCAAATGTGGAAGGGAGAGCAAATGAGGCTTATCTGGAGCACTCCAAATTGAAGGCCTCCATATTCACCAGTCTTTCAGCAACCTCTGGGTAAGGAAAAGGAAAGAGGGAGTCGAACTTTTAGAGGGTGTGATTACAGACAGACACTGACTAAGGTCCTCCAGCTCATGTCCATAATGAAATCATCTGTTGACTCTTATTTCAAATAGAATACCAAATTCCATTCTCTTTATATTTTATCCCTGCAGCCAGGGGCATAGCAACTTGTAACTTGTTTTTGAAAAGTGCTCTACAAATAAAGATTATTATTGTTAATTATAAAACATATGGACCCTGTGCATAGGCATTCTCTATGGGCCCCTCCCCACATCCATGGCTATTCATTCTAGTATCTTTGTTTTGTTCAGCCTTATTTTCCCATCCTTCCTCTGTCTGATAAGTACTAACATACAAATTGCATAAACAAATAATGGCAAAAGGCTGTTTGAGTGCAGCGGTTGACATACACAAGGAGACACGTGTGTCCCAGTTAGAGAAGTACACTTTTAATACAATGTGACCCTTGGGAAGCTGGTTGCCATTATCCAGAGGCAAGAGTGCAGCCTAAAAATGGAATGGAACAAACTAAAAACGGAAAGAAAAAAATACATCAACCCTGTGTTACAAAATATTTCCAGACTTATTCTGCAACTGTTACTGAAGCAACGAGTGCAACTCATGATCCTTACACAAACAAAATAAAAAGCCACATCAGTGCAAGCTCACCTTGAATGGTTTCTGAGAATGATACAAAATAAATCACTTATTCTGCACGATTTTTGCTTTGCATTTTTTAGCTTCCCCTCATCAACACTACTTTTTGTAACTGAGCGTATTATAAATGGATTTTCTCCTCCTTTCAAGTTGAGATTCTTTGTGCTTCCTCACCATACACACACACACACACACACACACACAACTTACAGCTTCTGATGAACTTCCTGCTTGAATGAGCGCAATAGGTTTGAAAGTGAAATGGGACTTCATATCAAAGCTAGAAAAAAACTGTGCTTTGATTTTTCACCCACTCTTTTTTTTTGTGCAAGGGATGTCATTGACTGCTCTTTTTCAAAGCAGCTTTATTTCTTTATTTCATGCATTTTCATCAAGTGCTACTCTCAGCCATAGCCTTAAAACTATTTGAAATCATACTGTAGCCCATCACTCATCTGGATTCTGCACATACTGTAACAGCACATCATGTTCAAGAGATTGTAATAATTTCTGATTGTGTTCAAGCTTTCTTGCTACTACTGATTGATAAATCTCTAACCCAGTGTCCTATTACGTTTCGTATTAGTACATCCTGTTGGCGCTGCTCTGTGTACTACAGTTCTTTGTTTTTCTTTCTCCCTCAGGTCAGTTCCTCTGGGTGAACAGTTCAGCCTTTGGTGGCCCCTGGGTGCTGAGTCCTTGGCTGGGGGGAAGGCAGGGTCCATGTAGCCTGGACATGGCTGTGTTCCTCCACCCCAAGCAAAGTGGGCAATATACCATATGGCTCATAGAGCGGGACAAACCGCCACTTGCCCTCTTCTCCACTGACACCTTGCCGCGCATCACAGGGTAAGCACATGTTTTATACATGAATCGAGCACTAGAAGACTGAATTTCAGCTCGCACCAGGAATAAAACAGATTGATTTAAGTAAAGAGAATAAGCAACCATGAAGATGATATCCATGTACACCCACGCCTCATGGTCATGATTATCCACCTGTAACTTCTCCCTTAGCACGTTCTACCAACTTTGTTCACAGGATTGTTCTAAGCATCATGCTCAGGTTCACTGAGCCGGAACCGTGTACGCGTGCCAGGCAAGAGCTTGATTGTGAATACCCTGTTCCCAAACCTGTGTAAATATGTTCCATTAGTGGCAGAGATAGAAAACGTTCGGCAGAATCAAAGGATGGCACCCACGTTGAAAGCCTTTTTATATGGAGTAAGACAGAGAGAGATGGTTGGGTAAAAAGGAAAGATAGTAGATGTATAAAACATGTAATTTGCTTTTGCAGTAGCTGGGCACCAATCAGCAGTTATTGCATTCATATAACCTTCCTGTGTGACTAATCCTTAATTAACAGCAGGTCTGTGCTCCTCTCATTATGGCGTTTCTTTGGAGGCTTTACAGAGATCTGTGGTTCTCACTTTGTGCGACAGAGTGACAGAGGCCAGGACAATACTCAGAAGTTCAGACAGTCATGTGTGGCCATTTTGGGATAGCTGTACTTTTGTTTTTATGTGTAGGAAGTCAGAATACAGAGCAACTGTCAGCGCGCTGCTACGGACATGTTTCATGCTGCCTGTGTGTGTAATCTCTTAAGGGCATTGGAATCATATAAACGTCATGCTTTATGCATCTCCCTTTTCTCTGTGTTTCTGTGTGGGAGTGAATGTGCATTTGTGTGTGTGTAAACACTCAATGCTGGTGTGTCTCTTAAGGGAGCATAGCAGGGACGCGCTCGTTACATGTGTGACGGATTAGACTGTGCGTTTGTGTGCTCTCATTTGTAGTCAGAGGCTGCCGTCCACCCACACTATCTCTGCTGTTCGGAGACTTGCTCAGCCAAACTTGCACATCTGCACATTTCTCCTCTGACAGGAGGACACTCATATCATGAAAAGAGGGGCCAAAAATAAAAGCAAGAAGAGCCTCCCACGGACATTGGAAGAGTCAGTGAGCTTACTAATTGTGAACCCGAGCTCTTGCCTTGTAATTGTAATTCTGTGTTTTGACATGTCTGCCCAATTCAGTAGTCAGGACATTTAGCACAGGGCCAGCCCAGAGGGGAACAAAACATCCTCGTATGCAATGGTCATTTAACAATGTCTTCCTGACTTGAAAGTAGAAAAAAAAGTTTCAAGCTTCATTTCATTCATTTTTAGTTAAAGTTATATGCATAAAATGACTCATAGGTTGAACCAGAGACTGCAGCCATGTACAAATAATAATAAAAGATCAGTTCCCAGTGGAGTAAAGTTACAAGGAAGATACTTTTTTAGCTGCACACACAATCTTACAATAGTTAACCATTTATTCTGTCTGTTGATTCTTCTAACAGTCAAGCTATTCAAGGAATTCAAAATGAATTTTGGATACCCCAGTAAATGCTTTTCCTCCTATAACTTGAACATGTTTTTGTTTGTTTCTTCACTACATTTTTAATCAAGAAGTCTCTGGTTAACTCTAATACAAGTGTCCAAGCTCCACGGGAGCCATCAGCCACTGAGGGAGCACTTGCTTTGAAACCCCTGAAAGATGCTCTGCATGCTTGCATTACTGTTGCATCACGTCTGATGGAATTGTCAAAGTACAAAAAATCTTCGAAAGTCAATTCTCAATGGCTAATGCTTCCTCCTCTACAAGTGCTTTGAAAGTTCTAGCAAAAAAAAATGACCTTTTCCTACCTGTGTTGGATACTGCTTTGCTCTTCTTCAACAAAAAACAAAAACAAAACATCAAACTTTAACAAGCTATCTAAGGAAGAATGTGACAATGACAGAATGCAATGGTGATGCAAAAGTAATCATTCATTCATTTCAACCTTACTTTTAAAAGAACATGTCAAACTGGTTTTCTCAAGTTCTGGTATAGTTAGGAGAATCTAAGTAAGGTAAGCGGTTGACAGTGGATGGATTTGATCAATACATTTATGTATTCAGGCAATTCAGTATTCTGTTGCTTGGCTGTGTGAAGCTGAAGGTTTTCTTTATTCATTTGGTATCTTGCTTGTGAAACAAAAAGTATTGAAATAAAATATATTTCAATAATGCCTGCAACACAATGCCAAAGTTTAAGTGTGAAGAGTTTTGTTGATTTTGAAGTGTTATGTATTCCAATAAGGCCAAAAGAATTAAAAGATTTATTTTTCCAAGATTTAGATTTATTGCCTTGTGAAAAATAAACAAAGTATTTGTGAAAAAATGTCTCTCTCCTTGGTGCAGTCATTTATTCTAAATATATTGTAGTAGCATAGAAAACATGCACATTGTGGCATAGTTTCCTTTGCTGTTGCCTGCTCCTGTGATAAACCTAGTGAATACTAAAGAAACCGCAGTCTCTCTGTTTTTTTTTGAGCAGTGTAATTATGAGAAGTGCCCTTTTTTTCTCTTGAGCCCCTGCCCTTTCAAAATATCCCATGTGCACGTCCCTGCATATGATATTACCTCACACCCCATCCATTACACACATATCCACATGCACATACTGTATAGGATAATGTGCAGTATGTATATTGTATATATGCATCTTAAAACTGATCCGTAGCTTGTGTAATGCGGGGGAAGGATGCATCAAAGGAGGCAAGTGTTAAAGCTAAATGTATAAAATGATGCTGTATAAAATCAATCTAGTCTTAAAAGTTCAAATATGTGAACCAAATAAGGCTTAACAGTAGTTGCAATCTGTATGTACATCCACAATTAGAGTATTTCATTGTAAATGTCATAGTCACGATGAAAGTTGTCCCTCACAATGGAGACTGTTGGCAGGAGACAAAAGCACAACATATTTTTATTTCCAACTGGACCAGCTGTTATCCCTGTAAGTAAAAAGGATTATTCTTGCCACTAACCTAATTATCCCATTTACAGTCAAATAAATGAAATAAAAAGCAGCCTCAATGCTGACATCATATGCGTCTGTGTATTTGCAGTAGATACACTAGACACACAAGTTGAATAATTGCTACATTACTCAGTTCGTAAAAATAAAGAAATCAAAATAAACTTTGTATTGAGCATTTAAGAATGAAGGAAGATGTTTTTAATTTTCACTAGTTCAATGGCCAATTTGTTTTAATAAACTCATGGTCATGACTACAATTTAGTGCATGGTAACACATACTGTACGGGATTCTACGGGTGCAAACCAGGTGAATTTTATTGTTTGATTATTCAATTAGAAATGTTTCTCTTTTAAATCCAACATTGCATTATGGTGCTTTTGTATTGAAAATACCCCCGGGTTAAATTGTCTGAAGTAGGCTTAGGTTGTGTCTGTTAATGGTACCAGTAGGCAGAGTGGGCAGAGTCCTTTCATTTTGAGTGTCTTGGATAAATAGGCTCTTGAAGCAATATGAATTACTTTAGTAAAGAATACATTGTTTTTGAGGATTTTTTTTCTCTCAAGCTAATGGGGTTTGCCTTCGCCCACTTACAACCAATGGCATCAAAACAAGTTACTAAAAAATTATATGGTATCATCTTTACTGTTAACTCACTGTAGCTGTATACGTCTTTAGTTTAAATTAGTGCTGGGCAACGATTAAAATTTTTAATCGCGATTAATCGCGTAGTTATGCACAAAATTGAATGATGAATTCTAAAGTAGTGTATTGTGCACTATTAATTTAAATGTACTTCAATATACACAAAAGTACAATAACATGTTGTATGCAAACACTTTAAACATATAAGGTGCTTTTTACCCACAGTATAGCCTTCACACAGTAGCAATAAAATATTTCTTGTACATCTCAATTTAAACATTAATGTAATCAAATCAAATATTTAACCAAAGCTATTTGCCACTGCCAGGGCATTAACGTTCAGAGTCCAGAGCCAGGATCATAACATCATAACAGGCAGCTTCTGAGCACCAGGTTAACATATATAAACCTCAGTAGCAAGTGTCCCTGTTAGAGTGAGGTGAAGTGCTCGCCTCATGCACACGCCCTTGTTAACGTGCCCAGCCCTAGTTTAAATGCTCCTGTAATCCACAGTATCATCTAATTTAGATGTAAATCCAATTTCTATGCAATGATCCAAGTGCCACTTTATATAACCTCTGTCACAATTTTTTCCATAAAGTAAAAATTCTCCATAAATAGCCGGTAAGATTCATCTCCCCAACAGTGAGTCTCTTACAGCCATGTTCTGTGAGTCTTTCAATGAGTGAAGCTAAACTAGAGTAAGAGAGATGGGTCACCTCAAGGCCCTCCCATTGGTAAAACTGGGCATTCATCCCTGGCAGGCCTTTACTGTACAACTCCTCCACTCCTTTACATAGTGCTCACCAGAGCTGACCTCCAGCTCTCAGACTGTGGTGATTTTGCTGAGGACATTTTAGGCTTTGTTGGCTTTATTGTTCTATACATAGACAATGTAAACTAAAAGATTTGATTTTATCCGATCTACAGCGATCCATTCAACCTGCACATAGGGAGCTGACTGTTGGAAGTTGAGAAGCCTGGACATTTGATTATGGATCTGGTTTTTGATATGATGTGGTTTTGCAAGTCAATTTTCTGTCTATCTAGTTATCTATATTTTTGTTATAATGAACACTGACCAACATTGACCATTTAATTAAAATGACATCACACCGTTCCACAGTGTTGATATGCTGTCACACAAAAACTCAATCCCTTGTTCTTAGTCCTCTAAATAAAATTAAGTCAAGGTCAGTGTTTTATTGTGATACATTTTTGTTTATTTAATTGAGCACTACTAATAATTAATAGTTAGCCATTTGACCTGCCAAAGCAAATAAAAGAGGAGATGTTGTGCATTGTGGGTGATTGCTCAGGCACAGTGGCTAAGAAAGTGTCTAAGGGGATACATTTGTAGTTCTTATATACTCTGTCTTTGTCTTTCTCCGACTCCCCACTACCCTTCTTTGCTATTTTGCCCTTTGAAATGTAAATGAGACTCCTTATAGCATCGGCCACCACTGCACCACCACTGTTCCCCGCTGCCTTTTCCAGAGAGAGGCGGCAGCAGCATTATTTTCACTGGCTAATACATTCTCCCTCTCTAAGCCTGCAATTTTCTGCACATTAGTCGACGTTCGATGATAAAACCTTCCAGGCAAATTGACACAGAAAAGAGAATACAAAAACAAAACGTAACCAAAATTCAAGAGGTCGCTCCTGGCGTCTATGGGTGACAGGTGCCACTTTTACGTTATATTGTTGTATTTGTGAACCACTTGTTCAGAATGCTGAGCGCGAATTGAGCACTTCTGTGGCAGTGTTGTGGTGCTTCAGTGCCCGTCTATCGAGTTACAAAGTATTTTAGAGAGTCCTTTGGAAAACACTCCATAAACATCAGTCATAACTACAGGGGTAACATTTTGGTAGGAAAATTAAAGAATGCCAAATCTTGTCATCACATACAGTGAATTTGACATTTTTATACATTTTACATTAAAATCGGATTATACTTCAGCCACATTTCAAACATAGTGCTACTTATTTTGCATCTATTTATCTAATGGGCCTCTCCTCGGATACGCACATACACACACACAAACATTTTTCTCTCTCAACAACTTATTATCACAGCGTCTCTGTTGTGTTTTGGTGGCAGCTCCCGATTGGACTTCATAAAAAACTTCAAAAATGATACATGTGAGCCTCATATATGCACTTGTGGGGAAAAAACTGCCTTTCCACAGATGAGATATATCTTGTCATCCACAGCTTGCATACTCCACAATCCTCTCCCTCTCATGCACAATCTCTTTATCTTTTTCCTTTTCTTCTCCACAGACAGGTTACATAAGGTAGTAGGGTTTTTATTCCTACCCTTCCCCCTGTGTTCATAGACCTTCTGTCTTATCTAAGAATCTCTAATCATTTTCCCCAAAGTTACATTGTACATTCCTGACAGCTGAAGTTTTACACAAAGGAAGGTGAAATTTGGGAAAAGAAACAGTGGCCTAGTTTTTATGACAAGACTGAATTTGAGTTTTCACTTATGGCAATAAGCACTTGGAAATTTCGAGCCCTGACAAAAAGCTTAGCACCTGAATCACAAAAGGCTTCGCTGTGATGCACGTTTTGCATCAAAGCAAATGCTGAGACAGAGATGGTGTTTTTTCTTCCAGTTTGCCTCCCTTGCGGCTTGTGTAATGATGAGCATGTCTCGCAGGTATACAGTGGATGTGCAATGTTTCCTCACCATGAAAAAATGGCAGGTACTCAGACAAAAGTATAACCAAACTTTAAAATGTAGAAATTATGAAAAAATTATTCAGACACTACTGTAGACATTTCTGTAATTATTGCAAACAAAACCACCAACAAAGGATGTGTGAGCTCTGAATTCCACATTGGGTGCATTTCACTGGAAATGTACTGTATTTGTACTTTATAAAGGTCGAAAGGTCGAAAGGTCGAAAGGATTTTAAGACAGGAAGAGGATGCGGCTATTCTAGTGCAAACAAATCTATCATTTGCGTCAACAGTGATTTGTATTATGCTGTTGCCACATTTATTTGTAAAGACTCACAAATGCTAAAGAATGTAGTGGTTTCCCATCTTTTAAGATGTCTTATTTAAACATAAAACATCAGGACAAGAGCTTTGACCAGTAACCATGAAGTTGTTATTCTCTTGTTGATATGTAGAATGATTTCATTGGAAATCCTCTTGTGCCTTTTATGTGTTTTCCCGTCCCACAGCAAGATAGTTGTCAGGTTTTTATAGCTTTATGTAGCAGACAGGAGTTTGGCTAAGTCAAACAACATTTATTATTACCCAATATAAAAATCAATACCGGCCAGAGATAGGCAGTAGCAAACTAAAACAAACTGTATACAAGCCTATGCACACAATTTCATAGTTTTTTAAACCTTTATTTTACCAGGAAAGTACCATTGAGACACACTCTTTTTTACAAGGGAGTGCTGTAAAAGAGTTGGTCCATACTGCCCATTCCTCAGTGTCCTGTCTCATTCCCACAATACTCAATCTCCACTTATTTGATTCTTTAAATAATCAATATTAATAAAGAAAAAATAGTACAGGGTGTCTTTTCTTGTTCAATAGCAACACGTTCTGTCATTTTATAAGAAAAGATTGTCTTTTTTGTTAGAAGGCCAAAAATGTTTTCATTTGAATCATAGCTTTAGTAAGATAAGATAATAATTCCATAGCTTGATGAAAAGCCTGGGCAAAGAAGAGTGTAATGTGTATCCTGTAGTCAAGTCAAATAAAATCAACTGGTGAAAGTCAAACTTTGAAACACAAAAGTTTTGAGCAGTTGATATTGACTAGCAGCTATGTATAGCGTGCTAACTTGTATTCTTAGTTAACATAACTATCCTCATTAGCTGTGCTCCTTGCTTGCTAATAACTTAGTAATTTATTTATTAACTTAGTCTATTTGAAATTGGGTCTCACACATATAGAACCTAGATAGACTAGCTTATCAGAGTTAACGTGAATGTATTAGTCTTGGACAAATTTGTGCATTGGTGGCATAATACTAACCATTCAACTTGATTCAATGCATGATCATGTTTTGATTCAGATCGTGCACAAAGAGGAGGGGCTATTCACAGATGGGTCCGTTGTCAGTAGCCGCTTTCACAATGCCGTGTTTTCGGGAGTATTGCGCCGATATGCCGTCTTGCTGCGCAGTATGAAAGGTATGGAGCTGGAAAGGTGGGGTCCGCATTGATACGCCTCTCAGACGGGAACATTGGTAGTAACAGAGACGGAACGTGAAAAGCCACAGCCGGCATGTCGATGTTGTGTGTCAATATTTTGTGTGGCCAGTATTATTTTCCAGCACTGCCTTAACCCACTTGGGCATGGAGTTTACCAGAGCCTCACAGATTGCCCCTGGAGTCCTCTTCCACTCCTCCATGATGACATCACGGAGCTGGTGGATGTTAGAGACCTTGCGCTCCTCCACCTTCAGTTTGAGGACGCCCCACAGATGTTCAATTGGGTTTAGGTCTGGAGACATGCTTGGACAGTCCATCACCTTTACCCTCAGCTTCTTTAGCAAGGCAGTGGTCGTCTTGGCGGTGTGTTTGGGGTCGTTATCATGTTGGAATACTGCCCTGTGGCCCAGTCTCTGAAGGGAGGGGATCATGCTCTGCTTCAGTATGTCACAGTACATGTTGGCATTCATGGTCCCAGTGCCAGCTGCACTCATGCAGACCATGACACTCACACCACCATGCTTGACATGACACCGGGGAGAAGAAATTGCTAATCAGGCCCACTTTGAACATTTTCACTTAGGGGTGTCCTCACTTTTGTTGCCAGCGGTTTAGACATTAATGGCTGTGTGATGTGTTATTTTGAGGGAAATTTACACTGTTATACAAGCTGAACACCCACTATTTTACATTGCGGCAAAGTGCCATTTCTTCAGTGTTGTCACATGAAAAGATATAATCAAATCAATATGCATGGGGTGTACTCACGTTTGTGAGATACTGTATGTGATAGCACACATGGTTGCGATATTATGCAGCAAACTTTGGTTTTGGATGAATGAGTGAATGCGCATATAGGCGGATATTCTTTCTGCGTTTAATGCAAGATCCCTGTATGAAAGCAGCTACTGTGTTTGTGACACAGAGAGAGAGAGGGAGCGAGTGAGAGGAGGTGCTAAGCGAACATCTGCGAAATATGGGAAACACTGAAATACCTTTTGGTGTGGGAGACCCGGGCGCAATTCGACTGCAACACATCCACCAGTGTGTGGTTGCCATTCCCAGAGCCGATCCACTAGCATAGCTAAAAACACGTGGAAGGAAAAAGGTAAAGTTATATTTTACCTTGACAAACAGAGGTGAAATGGAGGATAAATCTGACAGAGACCATATTTTTCTTACTATCTAAAAAATAAACTAATAACAAAATAAACATTTTGACATCCTTTTGACACTGACTAAATGTCCAGCATTCTAAAGGCATTTTGCTCTAGAATTGTTGAATAGTTAATCTGTAGCTTCTAGGCATCTAACCAGGCAGCCATTGGTCAAGTGTCAACCTGAAGTGGCTTTCCACTGGAAATACAAAGCTCAATACAAGCGCTGCTGCTATGTCACAAATCTTCCTGCAGCCATTTGGGTGTCATCATGCAGGTCAAATGAAACTAGGCAGTCATCCAAATATAAAACTGTGTGTTAAACTTGTCGCTGGTGGCTTCTACTAAAAACATTAAAAAAACAACTTTGAAAATTCTAATGTATCAGTGATGGTTAGTCAAACACTAGCAAACCCACACACTAGACCTCTCTGATTACAAAATAATTTTTAATGTGCATCTGTGAGAAGAGGCTCCCTTTCTTTGAGTTTAACTGAGGTCCAGTTTAAGTGTTCCAGGCGATTCCGAGATGTCAGGCCAAATGCCTATATTAGGGCCAATTTAAACCATAGCTTTCTAAGCAGCTCAATAAGTTTGACCTGGTCAGAGAGGCAGTGTGACCCAGTCTTTGAGCCCTTTCAGACACCCAGAGATTTTAGAAGTTTGACTTTCTTCTCACATAATCTGCAGCTGTCCGTAGATAGGCTTTTTAAAGATGAATATTTCTCATCTCAAAATTTCTATTTTTAGTTACTTTTTATTAATTGGACTTTGTGTGTTAAAGATGACCTAATGGTCCCTCTAAAACTCTGTCTTTGCGGTTTTGTTTTCTTTGATGGCACAAATGAGTGCACATAAAAAATAATGCCTCCAGCTACTCTTGTTTCTCGAACCCCCATTTGGTACAATCCAGTGAAGGATATAGTCATGTTTTATTTGTGTTTTTTGTGGGAGAACATGTGTGTCATGATCACAGCCCAATTTGATTGAAGATTGTTTTATGTGTGACCCATCTGTGCCACTTTTACTGTGCACACAACTGGTATGTCAAGATAAGAAACTGTACGATGGTCATTTTACTGTGAGCTGTAAGGGAAGCTTAGTTTTCTGACAGGCACGTGTTTTGTTTGCTCAGAATGAATTTAATCCACTGATTGCATTCTTCTGTGGGGGGACTACTGGAGAAACAATTTGACCAAATTTAAATCAACTGATCAGTTTGTCAAAGAATGATGAACTAAGAATTAATTTAGTTAAACAGTAAATTTTTCTAGTTATTTTTTTACTGAGGAGAGATACTTATTCATTCAATAATTCCTTAGATACACAACATGGAGTACAAAAAAGACAAGAAAAGACAATCAGCTGGGATGAATCACTATGCACTGAAGCACAGCTGTGAACACCAGCCTTCATCTCAACATGCACCAGAGTATGAAACACACTGGTTTTGGTGGGCAGCCAGAGAACAGATGTCCTGTGCAGCCTACAGCCTCAACACCAGTAAGCCACCTTTAGCCTGAGAGTCCACATTTTCATACAGCGAGGGGGTGAACGAAAAGGTAACTTTCACTTCCCCTCATTGTCCCTCCAAATTTGGTAACTCTGCTTCAGGATGGACGGTTGGGTACTCATAATTGCACAGGCCATTGGCGTTCTGAGGATAGCTCGGGAAGGGATTGCTATTCTGAAAGAGGCATTATCTGCTGCAGATCCCCAGGTTTGTTGCGCCATTCCAGATGTATAATTGCCCCCAATCAGGCCCTCCTCCAGTCAGCATTGCCATCTGGTAGAATTTGGTTATCGAGGTGCCTCAGAGGGCTGCTACAGGGGAGTCTGGACACTGGTGGTGGTGGTGAGGGGGATGAGGTAAATGCTGAAGATCTAGATGAGATGAGGAGTGGGCTTCTGATAAGCTCGACCTGGGCCTGGATATGATGACATAGAGGGGAATTGGGTGGAGGAGGGCCGCTGTGATTTCACACTGAAATGGCAGCTGAGAGCTAGAGAGAGGAGAACAGAATTAAAGTTTGATAGTGACTACATGATTGGCTGATGGAGATCGTGGCACGATCTAGTTTTTGTCACAGTGTGACTATTTGGTACTTTTAAAGAAAAGTATTTGTAACAATCCAAACAAGTAAGTAATAAAGAAATGCAGATATTTAATGTTCCTTCATATAAATGTAGCTAACATTGCATAGCATTATTACATTATTACAGCATTATTACTGACCTGCTGCTATTTTTATGTCTGATGCTGCTGTTATTAGTATAGAGTCAGATAGGAATTTAACTATGCACTTTACAATGCTCCAGCCAAACCACGTTCACTCCACCTTAATATTAGCTGTTCCTTTTGTCTCGTCTAGTGATGTTACATGTTTGTTTCTTGTCTTGTAAGTTGTTTATTGTAATCTTGTATTGAGCACCATGGGCCTTGAGAAACAGCACTCCATTTATTTGTGTACTCTATAAGAGGATGAATGACAACCCAACAAACAAACTTGAACTAGCAGCCAAAACACGTCCTGCTCAGCTTCCAGACCGCATTCTGAAGAGATGTTAGCTAGCACTAACTGCCTTCACTTTTCCAGCAGTTGGAAAAGAACAGACAGACTTTAATAAACCGACATGATGTGACCTACACTGTGCATTTACAGCCAGACTGAAACATAACACTCATGTTGTCCTCTGCTCCGCTCGCTTTCACCATCACCTTCTGCTGCCTGTCACATAGCTGTCCTTGAAAGAATGAGCAGAGGACGCTAGCTAAGCACTGCCATTCTGCTGCACAGTGTGCTGGTGAAAATCGTTAGTTGCGCATTCATTTTATTGATCATGTGAAAGTTTACTAGTAGCAGTCATTCAATCAACAACTGCCTATCTGTGCCAAACAGGGAGAACCACACGTCTCGTTGTATGCACCGCACAATGGTCCGGAGATGCACTTCTGCATTTCTGAGTTCTGTCTTTTTCGTTCCGTCAACATTATGTTATCAATTAAGCTCTAGATAACTGATTATTGACATTGTGAATCGATTCATAATCGTCCAAGTCTGCATCACGGTGCATCTAAAAATCAATTCTTTTCCAGACGCCTAGTGAACACCCATAGTTGGCTAATTAGAGAAACGAGAAGATAGTTGTGAATGAATGAAGTATAAAGATAGTCTTCCTGGTTTAACTTTAGCTGATGTACAAATCTACAAATCTCTAACGTTAATCTACAAATTTCCTTTTCGTTATGAAGCCTTATGCTTTATAATGACAAATAAACAACCTTCTAACTTCTTCTTCTTCTATGAACCTTCAATAACGGAGTTCATAGTGTTGGTGTTGAAATGGCTTATATTGTATATGACTCATGAAGGTTTGTTTTAAATGCTCATAGTTCATTGCAAAAATAAAAATGACAGACATGGAAGAAAGTTAATTTTGCATCAGTTTATTAACTTCATCTTGTTTTATGCTGTAACTTTACCACAGTTAGCAAAAGAAATCTCAAACTTCAGTGAAGTTGTTTCACTTTTCCTTGGTTAGGTTGGATGGGATGGATTGGTTAAACACCAGACTCTAACCCAGGAGAACAGTGTTTGTTTCCTGTGAGAAACCGATACTCAACATTCACTTCTTTTTAACATAAGCTACATAACATACTTCATTTAACTTGCATAACTAACGTACTTATTTTAACTCAAACCATGATTGTTTCCTAAACCTAAGAAGGCAGTTTTGGTCCCTTAACCTAACCAAACTGTGATGGTTTCACAACATTAACCACATATTTTATTATGAAAGTCTAACCGGACGTTGCATATTTAATATTGCTGACTTGGCTGTGGAGCCGTGCTTGTGCAAAACGACGCTAATGGTTCTTAAGCACGCATCTATATATGACAAGTTGGGAGTGAGAGCGTGTTGTGCTAGATGGGAATCAGTCATCTCAGTGGAGAGGGATGATTCAAAGGTCTAGACCCAGGCAGATCTGGAAGAGAAACAGATGGTTGTTATCGCTGCGTCTTCCTGAGGGTTACTTCCCCACAAGTATTAGCCACTTGAGTTCCACTCACATGTGTTCATTATCTCCAGACACTCAATTGCTCCTCCACTACATGGCCTCTGGCATCCGTGCTGCCCAATCCTCTTCAGCAGCTGCAAAAGCACATGTGCATTTAATGATTTTTATCATTCTGATCATTTTGATCATCTGTGACCTTTCATTGGATAAAAAGGAAAACTGACCATTTTTGAGTGAGTGTCAGTATGGTAAGGCATACACAGGGAGGCGACGATGGTAAGAACTAAATTTGACGGATCTGCAAGTCTCGTGTGTCTATTGGGGAGAACTGAACAGAGTTAAACACAGAGATGAAGATGTATCAAGTGCCATTGTATAAAAAAACTAAATTAAGTAATATAAGGAGGTGAGATTGCCATGTCCATTTATGTGTAGTGGAAACTGAAAGGAAATAGGGGTTAAAGGGTGAGGACAATAGCAGCAGTTGAAAATTTGAAACCGCAGTGTTGCCACTTTTTTCATATCCTGCTGAACCTGAAAAAGTACAAACCTGTGTGGGTTCATCTATTTTAAAGCAAAATTTTTTAGCAAAATTATGCAAACTATAATCCGAGACAATCAGGACAATGGCAAGATTACCACTCACTGTGCATTCTTTATTACTTTTCCTGCAAAGATTTAGCAAATACCTTCCTGATGCCTTACACCAGGGATGCCTAAAACGATCTTGGTTTTTAAACTGAAAAAGATTTTGGTTTCCACTGAGATTCTGAGAACTTATTCTGTAGTTCTGCAAATCTATGCACACTTGCTCAGCTTTCCTCCAACTGCCTTTGAACAAAGTGAAGGGATCAAAGAGATCTAATCTGATATTCCAGCATCTGAGGGTATTGTAGTAGATGCAAGTGAGATAGACACCAGCCCCCCTTGTAATATATGAGGATGTCATTCATTTCTGAGCGAGATTAGATCTCTACCAGTGGATCAAAGTGATAAGTGTCAGCTAATTATTCTTTGAGCATGAAGTACTTCTTTCAGCATGTTGATGAAATGTCCCAGTTAGTGTGTAAATGGAATGACAGTCTCTGACACAAAGAGAATAGATATCATTTAGTTACAACATTCATTGACAACTCACACCAATTCATTATACATGACATTATGGGATGACGGTAGAAGGGAAATGGGGTGGTACTGTAAATGTCATAACTTTCCTTATTTTCAGTAAATGATTCTAAGGCACAGTTTTAAAAATAGCCTTTGACGTCAGATTTAACATAAATGGCATTTGGTTTGTGGTTTTCAAATCATCAGCCAAGTGTAACACCAACTTGTTCCTCAGAAAAAATGTCCCTTTTACTCCAGAGACATCAATATGGATATTTTTTATCAAGAACTGTAATGGTCATGCTTTGGTAGAAAATAGTCCATACACGATACTGATTAGGGATGGGTATCGCTACTCGATACCTTTATGGTATCGGCTGAAACAGCTCAGTATGGAGTAGAATCGAAACGTCTCCAGTCAAACCAGTACATCAATCGCTAGTTTTGTAACCAGATCACGGCAGAAAATTACTATTTGTATGATTTTGCTTGCAGCCAAACACACAAGCAACACACCGAAAGAAAGAGAAGAGCATGCCTTTTTTCCCCTTATGTGCCTACACCGTAAACTGTATAAAAAAGGCCTGCATGCACCGAGTCCATGTGTGATTTTAACAGCCGCTCACCTTCGGCTGCGGTCTCAGGCATGTTCGTCACTGTTGCAAGTTTATCGCCACAAGCTTGGCTTTCCGCTGGTTTCAACTTCTGGTATCATTCAACACTTCTCTGTACATTTTTATTTGCTGTTCACATCACTTGTCACTGCTCGATCGCTGCGTTCCATCACATCAATTAAAGGCTTTTGTGGCGCAGCCATCAGCTGATTTTACTCCGACTTCAGCTGCAGCTGCTTCAGGTGTGGCTGGTTTGATCGGCTGGAGGTGCAGCCTCTCTTTACTGTTTGTGAGGCTTCAGTGTAGTTAAGTGACTTGTTTAAACAGACTCCTTTCTCGTTTTATACTTGTTGTTTTTGGAGGTTTGCGACTCACCAATAAAGGAAAAAGCACTCGCGGAGATCTTTCAATTCAGTTTATTGATCGAAAGTTAGCAAAATAATTTTACGTTTACTTTGAACACACGCATCAAAAAAAATTCTTAAATTTGTTTCCTAAACTTATTTGGTCACTAAACTATTTCACTCCTCCTCTCTCATTCAAATACAAAAAAATAATTGTAAGCTGTAGTCTTTCCCCGTATAACACTACCCGTGAGGATGAACTACTTAGGATGAGGAGCGATCTGGTACAATTTCCTAACTTTTATTTAACAGTTATTTCAAAGAAGAAAAAAATTAACAACAATAAAAATAATAATAGGCTACCAATCAACTACTATGGCTTCAACAGGATTTTATGCAAGGTATCAAATGAAGTACTCAATTGACCTTTGTATCATGACCAAATGTATCATGCAACTGCAAAACTGTCTGCTTCTTTCTGAGATCGCTTTTCCCAACAAATTTGACATTACTTTTCCGGGGAGTGCAGTAATAAACAGTGGCAGCGCCGACAGTTTGTCGCAACAGTAACTAAGGAGTGCAGGGCTTAGCGAAGGGTCAGTTGGTATTGGCATAACTTTAAGGAGACTGGTTTTTGTACTGGTACTGTACAATTTTAAACGATGCCCAACTCCCAACAACTTGTCTAGACAAGTACATGTTTCTCTCAAGCCATGTAGACAAAATGACACACTGTACAAACACACAAGAGAAGATTGTGGCTGGGGGATAAACTTGAGGAGTACATCCTGTTTAAATATTTCACAGGCACCAAATCTGAAAGGGGACTTGTGATTATTAAACATGGTTTCAGAGCTGCTGGTGTTGAAATCAAAGCAAAGTTCAGACAACTCATCTTTGCAGAGGCTTTGGAGGTTTAATGAGCCTTCTCTCTTAAACCCAAATAAACAAGCAGTCAGTCATCTTTATTAGCTATTATTGTCCATAATGCACAGTCTGAAGAATGTAATACTGTAGGTGGTATGAAGAATGTTAGAATGTAGAGAAACACCAAGGTGTTTAACCTTGCTGTTTTGTCATTGTTGAAAGTTTTAAATGGATAATGTTAATAGGACAGTGTCTCGCCATACAATAATAATAATAATAATAATAATAATAATAATAATAATAATAACGTCTCTCTGTGGCTTATCATTTTAAATTGCTTTAATTTTCAAACCACCAGGGTCAGGGATAAAACAAGTGGATGCAATTACTGCTAGCATCTAACTTCCAATGAAAAATTCCCTTAAGAGTAGGTAATGAATCTATGTTTAATTAGAAATGGTAATAAATACAAACAATATAGGAGTTGGTTGCATTTAAACACGTCTTCCTTTGTTTTTCTTGTTTTAACTTAAAACATGAGTATGAGGCTGTTGGTTTCAATTTCAACATGCCCTAAGGCTGTTGAGGTTGTTTAATATACAGCATACTGTAGAGGCCTGGTATAGGGGATTAGGGTGGATAGTCTTGTAGTTTTTGGCTTTGTGGTTTAAGAGGGGGTTTGTTTACTTCCATGCTCTGACATGACCACCTTGGTTCTGTAACACAGATGTCACCTTTTTTCTATCGAGCCCAGTTGTTCATGCAAAAGAAACAGATATGTGATGATAATAATACCAGTTTGGCAGTTCTACCATGCCATTGTGATAGGCTGCTAAAACATCTGCCCACACACACATGTTTGCTTGCCTTGGTCTACAAGCAAACTGACATGACCATAACTAGTGAAAACATTACATTTTATAATGGTCTCCTCAGGTGTATGGATACTGCTGTGGAATAAACATTTAATTTCCCAAAGTATTACCATGGGCCCTTTTCTACAAATTATTTTCTACAGTTTCTACAGCTATTTTAATGAGTGCTTGGAATTGGCAATTGGAGACAAGGCCCTGATACATAATAGCCCTTCAGTAATTAATAGTGCATAAAAATATCCAGCTGCTCATCAGCGCTCCATTATAAGAATTATCCTCAATCAGTGCTGAGTACTCTGTAACTCCTCTTTGACATGAAAGCACATGGCATGGTTTGACTACCTGAAAGCAGCAGGAACAGTATTTTAGTTTTGAAGCAATGCGTGCTGTATCGATGTGGCACATTTCCAGGTCCGAAATGATAGTGGAACATGGGCATGACGAGAAGAACTTGATTTAGTTTCAGAGAGAAACCAGATGGAAGGAAGCGAAGAATGAAGTGATGCAATTGGCTGACATGCTGTAGAGCTTTGATGGTTCTGCTTCACTAACAATGATTTACAAATACAGTACATTTCATTGCAATGGAGGCACCACACAGCTTGTTATAATAACCAGGGCAATTAATGAATGCTGCATGAATGGATGAGTGAATCAGCTAACTTAGTGTGTCTGATGGATTACCTATGACAACTATACCAAGACTGAACGGCAAGACCACTGTCACACAATCACCTTTTCCGAGTAGAATTCTAGGTGCAGAATCGTCAACTAAGGTCAATAAGAAATATTAATGATAATGATAAGAATAGCCAATCAACATAACAGAATAACCCACAAGACAGAAATATGTATGCTAGGAACTTTGTCAAAGCTGAAAGAAAAAATATTGTAACAGTTTCTTGAGATGAAAAATTATATTACAAATCTTTACAACAAATGCCTCAATCTGGGAGAAAGCATGTTTTATTGTTCAAAGATTCACTTCAGGTAAAAGTATAAACAGGAGATAGCAGCTTAAAATCAGTGTATGTTGACAGTGCCAGAGCAAATCAAACAAAAGCTGAATGACACCATGCTCCTGAACAGGAGCATAGTGTGTTAGACTGACCTGGTAGCATTCATGAAAATGACGGCCTCACGTTGTTTGCTACGTTTGCATCCTTGTTTACAAAAATGCTATTGATAAAACACAACCGCCAATTCTGATTAGGCGTGGTAAGTATTCAGCCTACAGTAATTTACTCTACAAAATATTCTGCCATTTAATGAGATTCTCATGTTAGTTTTAAAGTAGGGTTTCAGATTTCATCCATTTTATTTAACAGATAGTTACTGCCGCTGCTGTTTGTCTGACTGATATGGCCTTGAATAGGACAGGACAGCTGGTTTCAAATACCAGCCGATGTAGTGGCATGTAACTGTGATGTAACCCTCTGTTGTTAACGCAGTCCAACAGTCAGTCATTGTAACCACATTGTCAGATGAAAGTAACTTCACCTTAAGCTTGTCTTTGTTTTCATTTTGCCCCTTCTTCGCGCCACTAGCAATGTGATAGCCTGGTTCAATGTTGTTCAGAAATCCTTCATCGTCCACCACCTTTATAGGCATCATGTCCTTTTCCACCATAAAGCAAGGCCTCTGAGTCATTGCCTCTGCACGTACATCACTACAGCCTCAACACTGTGTACTGACTTTTCAGGTGGTAGAACATTGACGTTGTCGTTATCATGCCTCACCATTTCCCACTGACTGCTGCTCCCTTTGCTGTGCTCGCAGTTTTCCTGAACTGCAAAGGTGAAGTACGCCCTCTTGTGATATAAAAGTTTATGTATGTGATTGTTGAGCAATGACTCAAATGATGAAAAGCTTGATGTCCTACTTTATACAACATTTATTCATCCTGACGAGGCTTAAAAATAAAGTGAAACTGATTATTTGTACAATACTGGTCTGAATTGTGTTCTGCCCTCCAGACATTTACAGTACATAATCATGTTGTAAAATATTTTAAATGGTTTAAATACTAATTTTCTGCAGTATTGATACTGAAAATGCCCTCTCATAATCTCTTCTCCCTGACAGCGTGTTCACACCGCTGCAGTACCCACATAGCTCCGCCTCCTCTCACTCACAGTGTCGTCTTCTTGCCATTCGTCTCATTCGCTGCAGTTGATTCACTTGATTTTTTTTCTCGCCCTACTGCGCTGTGATTGGCTAGTACACGTCACTTATGATTGGATGCTGGCAAAGGATACAAGCAAGCTCATATGCAAGCGATGGTACAGAGCAGTGCTAACGAAAGGTGCTAACACAACCAGTTGAGCAAACCATATGCACTTGTATCAACCTCTGTAAAGAACCTCGAGAGGTTGGAGTCTCCCCTTTTCAACATCACTGAAGTATTAAAGCAAGATGGCCCAATAAACTGTTGATAATATAGTTGTCCTGTGGTTGGCCCAACAGACATTTGTAATTCTCAAAACTAAGCTAATCCCCCTCAGAGCTCATCAGACCCGAGGAATCTCAGACAGTTTTCTTCCATGTTACCTCATGTATATGCATTAAATTGAATGATCCTTCTTAATGGAAGAAGCTCTTGATTATATTTATTTATTTATTTATTTATTTATTGTTGTTGTTAATAACAATAAATAAATATTGAAAATATTGCCAATACTCCAACCAAAAGTCAGTGCATGGTTTCGTGCTTAGATTAGACAGACATTGTTGTCTAATTAAAGTCCAAGGAAGAGGAAGACTGAAGAATAGAGGACAAGAGGTGGAGCAGACAGGAGCATGGAATATGTTTCTGACCAAACCCTCAGTCTCTCACTCCCTGACTTCTGTGATACCCAGTTTGAGTGTGTTCCAGTGGCTTAACAACACTCAAGACCCTCAATCTACCTTCAATTCCGTCTTTTTCCTCCACGTTAACAATAAAGAACTTTCTGCCTCAGTGTCATTTCCCAATAATTACAAATGCTTTCCAGAGCCAAGTGCGGCATAATCGTGTCACATTTCAGCCTAGGTTCATAGGAACCATTAAAGGTGAAGAAAGAGCATTCTACTTCTGTGTTTCTTTGATGTCAGTTGCTCAGTGAAAGCAAACTGTCACATGAATAATGCTCCCAGACAGATGACGAAAGCGAAACTTCAAGGCCATCTAACGTCTGAACTCAGAGTTTGCCACGAATACCAACCACAGTGTGCTGATACGTTGCTGCAAAGCAAAGACGAATCTTGCTCCAGTTAGTTGTCTCTGGTGCTCTGATAGATTTTACATTTGAGATGTTTGTATTGATAAACCACCATTTCCATCTATCCAACAGGTAAGCAGCTATTTTTAGTCTGATATGGGTCAAGGAGTGAAGAAACATCTTGTGAGCAATATTTCTCAAGCAAAAAATATGAGTCTTTGAGGATTATGGATAGAAAGGTCTTTTGAATGACCTGTCAGGATTTTTCAGATTTTTACTTCTGTTTTCTTTCGATGAAACCAGTGGCCTTTTTCTGTGTTTCCAATATAATCATCAGTAGAAACATCTGTAACATACTGTAAATGATGACAAGAGAGGTTTACACTGGTTCTAGGAAAAACCTCGCTGCTCCCATGTGGCCCTAACGCAAGCCTCCTTTCCCTCCCAGCAGACCTCACACTGCATTCATGTTAACCCTCCATCCCCTATCAGCCCCAGGGGCCTATTTTAGTGAAGATGAAAGCATGGCAACTCCTTTGATAGCACAATTTATTACATGAATTCCCCCTGATAACTACAGGGAAAGGTGTGGAGGAAAACAAGAATTCATTCACCTTGTTAAATCTGAACATCAGCCACTGCCAGTGCTGAACTCAATTTTCTTTGTGTTTGTGTACCAGCTGCTGTTAACTTCTCCTAGGAAACAGCTGGTTTCACTTGCTCTGTCAAACTACATATAACACAATGACAAAGTAGGTGTAGAAAATAATTTATGAACACGTTCCGTTGAAATGAATCTTTAAAGCATGTTTTATGCTTGTGAAAGAGGTGGAAGTCAAGTATGAGACTGGTTGCTGCACTTTATACTGTATTATGTTTATTTCGCCAGGTTTAAGAATAGCTTGTTAACAACCTGGAACGTGTTGTTCTGGATTATATGATGGATTATATCAATTATCAGCACTGGTCATGTCACTGTATTTGTGTTTTGAAGCATTATGGCACAAACAAATAACATTTTAACAAGGAAATCTTAACAGTAAATATTTAGATGAAAACATGTATTCTGACTAATTTCTTCCCAAAAAGAAATACAAGAGTGGGCAAAGTTACTGGGGAAAAAGCAAACCTGAAGAAACTAAACATGAAGTCTCCGGCTGTCCTCCTGAAAACACCTTGGTCACACTGGTGTTTACCCTTGGATGCATACCTGTAAAAGGACTGGTCTTAAAACGGTATGCCCCAGGCTTGCAGGATCAATTCTTTAGAAGCAGCTTGAACCCAAGCAAATACTTTTTTTTGGTAACACTTTTTTTTTGTGAATCAATGTGAGTCCATGGTGCAACTTCACAGCAAGCTTTTCCTTCATTCCATCTGGCAGATGGGAATAAACATGGAAAAATAACCAGCTTTGTCTGCAATCATAGGATCTCAAACAAGATTAAATTGATTTGAAGAAGCAGGAGTCTCTATATCAATGCAAGGTGCTGCCTAGCACAAGATAAATGGTCCTTTCAGCTGCCTCAGACACATAATGACTTGGTGAGTAAATACTGTTTTTTGTCAGAGTTGTCTTTGTGGCTACCTCAATTAGATTACCGGCATGTGTAATTCCTCTGACGGAGACATTTCAAGACACGGGAACCTCATCATGTGCAATTTGCACACACACACCTGCCACCTTTTTCATCATTAGGAGCCAACAGGTCCGGTCAGCCAAAAGCCTCAGCCGCCAGACTCCGGCAAGGGAATCTGAATCTTCCTCTCCTCATTCATTACTCGAACCAAGAGACCTTTCACTGTTCATTTGTGTAATCCAGAGAGTCTGGAGATTCCTTTGGGATCACAAATGATACACAATTCTCCAACCTGTTTCAGCAATATTTCTCATTCACCTCCCCAGTAGCCTGCCGTCTTAGAGTCTATCTTAGTCCTCTTGGAGGAGTCCTCACACACTGACCTCTTTCAAAGCAGCACTGCTCCCTGCAATTTGACCATTGCTCACTTGCTGGTGAAAACGAAGTCCATGTTGTGTGAAATGGCCAGAGACCTGTCTTCCAAACTGTTAAAACCTTTGCAACAGCTGCACCTCAACGAACGGTCATTTTTCTTTTCCTGGTGATCCTTTCATTCTACAGAGCCACAGACACACAACCCTGCTGTTCCTCTATACCTATCTTTCTCAAACTCAGGATTGCAACCCAAAATGTGTCACACACCCATTTTTGTTGGATCGCCAATTGGGAAATTCATAATGAATGTATACTGTGCTTAATTTGTAAATCAAGAGGTTCTGGATTTCTTGTACAATGTCTGTCTATCGATCTCTTCCACTCTGTTACTATAGACAGCGTTGCACCTACACACACACACACACACACACTAATTCAGCCTCATTTAGACTTATTTCATTTCACCATTTCACTGTATAAATGCATGCATCTGTATTAGGTAGATTTTGATAGTGACAAAGGAGGTGCCGGATCCAATCAAATAGGTGCCAGTCCCAATCTGGGAGGTCCCGGATCCTGTTCCAGCAAGATCGCATTACACTCAGAAAATTTGATTATCGCTGTGATGTAGTCTACTTTATGCACTTGGCCCCACTCCTAACTCCAGCTGACATAGTGAGTGTATTGTCTTATTGCTTCTATGTCCTCATTTGTTTAGTGCAATTTCGTTATGCAGTGGAAAGAAACTTAACATTACACTGAGTAAATGTGATTATTGCTCTGATGTACTTTTATAATGAAATAAATACATACATCATAAACCATTTAAATTCATGTTTTGTAGTGTTCTTTATCAGTACTTTATAAATTTAGATGTTTTGGCGTATTTTTATGTCCTGGGGAGACACCAAATTTCTCTTTGGGTTGCAAGCTGAAAAAGTTTGGGAACCCCCGCTCTATCCCCCTTTTTATACAAACCTTGTTCATTCCTGATGTTTTCTCCCTCCTCCCACTCTCTTTGTCATTGCTTTGTTTACTCACACAGTGCTTCAGCGAAGCAGATGCACCTGTCCTCTGAGCAATTATTTGGCAACTGGGTGTCTCCCTTGGCGGATGTCTTTGTAACTCATCAAATGCTCTTTTGAAGCGTGCTCAGTATTCCGGCCATGAGGCATTCCTGGGATCATCAGAGTTGAAGCTGTTTCAAGCATCAGTCTGATTCAAAAGGTCAAGCTGCCACAAGCACTTTTGCTAGTAAACTATCTTTAAACAGAAAAACAGTTCAGCAGATGGAGGCTTTTCCTACTGGACTCTTTATTGTTTGATGAGTGAAATTTTTACTACTACATTGTCACTAATTGTGTGTTGTGACATATTTAGCTGTAGTATCTGCAAGAACCAATAGCCTTATCTCTGAAGATACAAGCTACATTTACACAGCCAGTCTCGTTAGGAGAACTATTCATTCATAAAATACAATTGTGGTTATCGTTCATACAAATGGATATAGCCATCAGCACATTTTCAATATGTCTTGAGGCGACAAATCAGAGACAAGTAGGAATAAAAAAAAAATTGCATATTATGCAGTATATAAAATCTGATACAGCAGACCGTAAAACATTCGAAGTGAATCAGGAATTTAACAGTGGATTATTTTTATTCTGCATTCCATATCAATTCCAAACCATTTACAAACCAGTTCTCTACCAAATTTAGGTACTGTTCAGCAGTGGTGGGACTAAGTCATTGTTTTACAAATCACAAGTAAGTCTCAAGTCCCAAGTCCTGATCTATCAAGACAGGCAAGCCTGAGTCGAGTCTCAAGTCAAGAACCATTCGCATAGCCTCCCTATGACCCCTTCCACCTCTCTCGTCCGGCTATGTCACACTACATACACCTTTAGGACCCTGGGAGGCGAGCATGCCTCACAGCATTGGTCGCCCCCTGATTTTAATCACACATTTGACATTGAGGGCTCGGGGGGTGGGAGGTGCGCGTTCTCAGTAGCAGTTGTACACAGATACTGTAATGCACAACTTACATGTAGATTGTAAGTTCTCTGACAGTAAGAAGAAGGGGGGAAGCAGAGGAATGCAACTTCTGATAATTTTGCTCTGAAACAGTTCTCTTTTTCATTGAGGCCATTTGTGGCATTATTTAATAACAAAGTGGGGAAAGAACTATGACTGGGAAATAAAACTAATGATAATTGTCGCAATATAATTTTCAGTAAATGCTTATTTTAATTTATTTGTATCACAAATAAATTAGCACTTAATTTTTCTATTAAGAAATTTATTTTGTTTAATAAAAGGGACTGAAAAAAGATTTTACTTACTTTTACTCATGCATATTTGTTTGAAAAAGATTTTAACATTATTGTGTTGAATGTTCTACCTCAGATTTGTAAAGTCATTCACTGTTTGGAAAGAGTTTGCCATGTTCTCACCACAGAGTTTCAAATCACAATTAATTTCTCTCAGGAGCAAAAATCAGTCTTTAAATATGAAAGAAATAATGATTTGACATTTATCATGATAATTATAGATATCGAATGATATGACATTTTTTATCGTGATAACATTTTTGGCTATATCACCCAGCCCTAAGAAAGAACAAAGAGCCCCATTGCAGTAGGTGCAACATCTTGACAGCATTCCTTGTCAAGATACAGACAAAATAAGTGCTTTTGGTGCTTCTCCAGGTATTATGAAATAAAATATCTTACTCCACAGGTCAGCTGTGGGTCAGCGTGGTCATTATCATGGATATATTCAATAACATAACGCTGAGAGAATTTTCAATGCAGTGACTAGCACATGACCTCTGGCAATCAGCAGTACTTTGTTTCAACATTGTTCTTAGAGGACTGAATATGACTCACAACTTTCACTGGGTATTGTAAATAGTGTATGAGGGTGAATAGGCCTTTGATGGCAGCCATTAATAACAGCTGTATTTCTACCTAGAGACTTACAGACTCACAGGAACTGGCTTGTGTATTGGTGCATGGCTGTGTATATACCAGCGTAAAAGGATTACTCTAACAGAGTCTGTATCAGCAATCAATCTCACATAAAGTTGCTTAGATGTCTCACATGGCTGTATGCAGTGACATGCATCAGACAGGTAAATAATACAGAGGGGGCTTGGTTGTAAGAAATTCAGAAGTACTACACTATACGAGATTTACAAGCCTCACACTTGTTTCTCTCGCTCGTAATATTAATCATGTGACATACAGAATTCTATATACAGGCTTCATCTGGGCTCACCTGGAAATTCTTAGCTAAACTCACCCAAACTCACTAACTAATCAAATCCTTTAATAAAGATTTCTTTTCATTGAAATCTCATTTCAACGGTCTGCTCCCCCTCACTCTGACATCTCTCCGTGTGTTACTATGGGTCCTGTTTGTGCATGTCTGTGTCTTTCGGACCTGTGTGTAAATACTAACATAATAACAGAGTGAAAACATTGAGTTTCCCCTCAGGGATTAATAAAGTATATCTTCTTCTTCTTCAAATCTAGCACTATTTATTACACTCTTGACTATTTTTTATCTTCATCTGAGATACATACGTAAGTGTTACACATTATTAAGTTAACGTGCACCTATACAGCTGCACATTGCACCAATTCACCACAGGATCTCAAATGACAGGGTCTGATATATTGAAATTAAGCTAAAACAGCCCACCTGTTTCTCAATTCATTTTTAAAGTGAGCACACCCGGCTGAGCTTAACTATTAGACCCTGCACTCAATAATGCATTACTTCCATATTAGCACTAAAGGAATAAAGGAAAGGAACCAATTCCCATTCTACAATTGCTTTTATTAGCTGACCTCCATTATTAAATCTCCAATGTGCAATATCTCTGACTTTGGCAGCTCCTAGTCGTGAAATAGTATTTATCTATTTTTTCTTCAAACAAAAATGTATTCCATTGGGCAGCTATTAGCCCACCTGGTAGAGCGCACATACCATGTACTACAAGGTAAAAGGTTGATTTATTTGTCACAAAACAACAGGTTGTAGAGTGAAATTGAGTTTGTAACTCCCTTCTGCTACGTAGCAGTGCTACGGATGAATGTGAGTTTAAAAGTCTGATAGCTAAAACTGAGTCCTGATGGCAGTGGCCTGGATGCGTGTCCAGCTCACGGGCACTTTGCTGCATGTGATCCCCTCTCTCTTTCCCACATTTCCTGTCTCTCTTCAGCTTTTCCCATAGGTGGAAAAACAACACTGTGTAGTGTAAATAATATGATGATATATACTTAAAATAATTGTGTACAAACGCAAAAAAAATCGTTTGAAGTTTAGAAATGTTTTGAGTCCCCCCCTCTCTTGCCTCACAGTGGTTTGGTCCACTACCCCCTTTACCTCACCACACACAAGTCCAATGGGAGAGAACAAAGTTCAAATTGCTTTAGTAGCTGTGGAGTGTCAGCTATTTTAAACATCAGATGAACTGATTCTTTTCTCTTTAATACAGATGATGCTGAGTCATTAATAAATTAGCCATGACAAAAAAATGATGATAACCGCTAACCATAATTTTTCATGCGTTCTCTATGTTAGTGATTATAATGTTACTTAGCTTGTTTGGTAGCTTGTTTAATACCATTTTGGACGGTAAGTCACCTACTACAACTAACACGGCGATAAGCCTGTGTGTGAACTGATATTAGGCTAATATTGTAGATCTACTGTTGTTTTATGTTTTGCTCAATGTGATGTTAAGTGGCAGATCAGTGGGGCTTGCTGCAATTTAATATCTAAGTAAGAGACTGTGCCTGGGTGTGAAACCTAAATTATTATGTGTATTGTGTAGTAATTTAATAATTATAATATGACAGCGTGGTGAACACATGAACCTAACTCATATTTAGACAACTATTGCTTTGTGTTGTCGGCCAGATAAAATGAATTTATGAATAATAAGATCATTTCCCAGTGCACGAAAACATCAAGTAAGTACAAAAGGTCCCCATATTAAGGCAATTTGGTAATATCATGGTCTCCATGCTACACTAATAATAGTAGTAAGGCTTTCCTCTGTGTATACTTATCCTATACAAGTACAATTTTGGCTGTATTATTTGTGTCCCCTTCAAAAATTGCTCTTGACAAATGTTATGTTTCTTGTCCCCCAACTGTTAGATGAGATTTACGCTCATGGGTTCCTATCAAAAAATGGCAAAAGCCCAAAAGTAGTTTAAAAAAAAGTGTATTCCATCAGATTTTTCAAAGATGCTGTAATCCCATAAAATGTCCTCATATAGAGGCCTCAAAAACACCAGCTGACCACAGCAGGTCATTCCTTCACCTGCAGTGGTGAGTGGGTGGAACACATGGGATACTGTATGTCAGGTAATTAATCGTTGAATAACCAAAAATAACCAGTCGCATGAAAAATATCCTGATACATTACATTATGGAAAAAAAAAACTTACACATTTACATCACACATGTAATCAAACCTGAGACACTCTGCTTTTATAAGAATAGTTTTTATTGCTGGTTGTCACTGGATACAGTCTATATTGAATCATATCTACCTCTGTTACAGGATTAATATTGTTGATCATTCAACCCACACCCTCACCCTCCCTCAGACCCCTTAAATGTCTCAACACTGGTCCTTATGCCTTATCAAGCTCTCTTCCTTCCTGCATTCATGAATCTAAGCATCTCCAGATGGAGGATCTCGCCCAGCAGCTCTCTCTAATTGCAAAATACGTTTTTATTTTAGCCTATACAGTGCGCTAATACACCAGTATTTTCACTGCCTGAACTAAGAACAGTGTTTCTTGTGGACTGCAGATTTTGGCAGTATTTAAAGCTTAATCACTCCTTACCTACTGAATAAACAGCACTTACAGCATAAAGTGCAACTGTTGCTTTAGAATATTGCTTTGCCATTGTACAAGTACAGAGCAACCATCACACTTTTTTCTTTCGGTATCAGCTGGAACATTATGGGTCAACAAATATGTCCACCTGTAATATATTATACAGGGATGGAGATTTTAATACTTTGCCTAAAACAAACAAAGACATGCTGTATAACATTAAACATTACTATAAGCTATTATTCCATTTTATCACTAATTCTAAATTGCGACTAAAGTGTATTTAAAACGAGGCAGAGTCGATGGTTATAATGTGTTATGGAACATGGTCAGAGATTTTTGGTGCACAGTGGTATAAACTGGTATTACTATTAGTTATAAAACATTAAACAGAAAGGTCTTAATGACTGATGAACTTTGCTATAGCACCTAATGCATGTTTGTAAGTGATTATAACAACTGTTATAATGTATTATGGAAGCATTATATTGTTTTATAAATGTATGCCCAAGTCATTATAGCGACTTACTTACTTCATAGAAAGTGTTACCAAACTTTCTTGCCAATACAACAAAAAATTGCCATTTCAATGTAGTTTAGTCTCCTTTTAATAAAAAACTATGGTTCTTTTATACACATGCAAGTTAAGGCGCCACAGTACTGGGCATGAGGACATAAGGTGGGACTTTTGGATAATTAAAAAAAAGACATCTGTCTGCCACTGTGGATTCACCAGTCACGCTGCAGGTCATTTTATTTTCTGTAATTTAGCTTTGAAGGGCAGCTTGCAAATTGGTGAGGGGGCAGACATTAATCCTGACTGCTGAATTGCTATTCAGAACATGTGGGTCAGTACGCAACAACAACTCTGTGTTTACTGAAGCAGTTGATGTACTCCAGGAGCTTTGGAATATATAAGAATCGAGTTATTTAAAATCATTACTTTTTACCAGTGTACTATAGACTAGGTGGCAGTAGCGCAGGTCCATTTGTCATAATTTAGAGCAACAAATGTAAATACACCACTGGTGCTGCCACATCTTTTGAATTAAAGTGCTATTAAAAATTGCTCTAATTTCTAGCAGGTTTTCTGGGGGGATCATATTCTAAATTCCCCTTTTCACCCTGACACATGTTTTGTGGTTACAAATTACAAATACTACTTGAGTATAGAGAACGTAAACTTTTGTGGCTACAATTAACAGAATTAGATGGTCAAGTATGTAGGCATGAGCAGCCTATAAAAACACTGTGCAGAGGCCAGCAGTAATTGTTGTGAAACAGGGTTATGCACAAAAATGTAATGACAGCTCAGCAAGGTAAAATTCAGCTGCCGCTGGCCACCATGTCCTGCTCATCCTTATCTGATGGCAACATAGCATTTAACATCATGGTGGCTGTACTTCTGACATTTTTGTACATTATATAAAATTCCTGTTGTACTAAATATTCATATTCCACAATAATTTGTGCAATTTTATATACACCCACTGTAGCAGAAGTATACAGATTCTTGTTCCATCACTGTAGTCTGCACAATGATGTAAATTCGATTTTATTCATTCAGGAGTCATGCTTGTTTTTCTAAAGCCATACCAACATTGCCCAAATATTCTGTTAGTTTTATATTAAGTGTAGATCAGTAACTGAAAGGCTTTTAAAGCTGCATATATTTCTATTCATTCGTATTTCATAGTTTTGTTTTATGGAGCTGTTTTAGTTGCATGACAGCTGGAAAGTAAATTTTTTCTCCTGTGTTGCAATGTGGCAATGCAACTAGCTAGTCTCACCCTCACAAACTGCATTTAAAATGTAAGTGACAGTTGAACACTCTTACCTTTTGTTAGAAGTGTGTTTCATCACAAATGTCTGCATGATTATTTAATGTAGCTTTTAGAGTGGCATGTCTTGACTGGGTGGCATGAAGCACGCACACACACAGACACAAGTTGGATACCATTTGTCATATCTACTTTAATTACTAACATTACAGTATCTTACAGTTTCTTCAAACCCTGTATTTAAAATTTATAAACGGTTTTTGAAACGGTTCCTCCAAAGTAGGCTAAAGAAAAAAGAAACAGAAGAAAACAAGCTACATTCAAAAATACTCGTCAAACACCCGGGAGATGGCCAGTCAGCCCAGGCCACTCCTTGGACATGACCCTGAGCATATACACTATATTACCAAAGGTTTTGGGTCACCTGCCTTTACGTGCACATGAAGATTAGTGAGATCCCATTCTTAATCTGTAGGGTATAATATGGAGTGGGCCCACCCTTTGCAGCTATAACAGCTTCAACTCTTCTGGGAAGGCTGTCCACAAGGTTTAGGAGTGTGTTCATGGGAATTTTTGACCATTCTTCTAGAAGCGCATTTATGAGGTCATGCACAGATGTTGGACGAGAAGGTCAGGCTCGCAGTCTACACTCTAATTTGTCCCAAAGGTGTTCTATCAGGTTGGGGTCAGGGCTCTGTGCAGGCCAGTCAAGTTCTCCACACCAAACTCGCTCTTCCATGTCTTTATGGACCTTGCTTTGTGCACTGGTGCTCAGTCATGTTGGAATAGGAAGGGGCCATTCCCAAACCATAAAGTTGGGAGCATGAAATTGTCCAAAATGTCTTGATATGCGGAACCATTAACAGTTCCTTTCACTGGAACTAAGGGGCTAACCCCTGAAAAACAACCCCACGCCATAATCTCCCCTCTACCAAACTTTATATTTTACAGTACCGTTCTCCTGGCAACCCCCAAACCCAGACTCGTCCACTGGATTGCCAGACTGAGAAGCGTGATTCATCACTCCAGAGAACACGTCTCCAGTGTCCAGTGGCGGCGTGCTTTACACCACTGCATCCAACGCTTTGCATTGCACTTGGTGATGTAAGGCTTGGATGCAGCTGCTCAACCATGGAAACCCATTCCACGAAGCTCTCTACTGAGCTCCTGAGAGCGACCCATTCTTTCATGTGTGTAGAAGCAGTCTGCATGCCTAGGTGCTTGATTCTATACACCTGTGGTCATGGAAGTGATTTGAACACCTGAATTCAATGATTAGGAGGGGTGTCCTTAAACTTTTGGCAATATAGTGTATATACCAAGCCTATAGGCAAGGCCTCAGCAGCATTCATTCATAAGCAGCAGTTACTATTGTGTTCTGTGAAAATAATTTTCACTTTGATTTCTCATTTATATGCACACACTGTTTAAATCCTGTCAATGTATGTACTATTTCTGTTCAAAATGAGTCTTCAGTCTGATATTGTTTCCACTCAGACTTAGCTGCATAGTTGTTTGTCTTTAGACAGTCAGCTTCTCCAGTCAATAATGCAGCAAGCAACAATACACAAAATGTTATGCAATATCCTGATAACTGTTCGTGAGGATATGATTATTTAACTTTGCTTGTGGAATCTCACCTTTCTGCCTTCATTGACTACATAATTGAAGGTGTTAGAAACACTGTAAATACCCTTGTGCTATTTAAAAAAACATCTGCCTCTTTAGCGCATCATCTGCTAACTTTCACATTGTTTTTCATCAATATTCACCTTCTAAGCACTGTTCCATTACCCACAATCTTAATGGCTTATGAGGATATAAACCTTGCTAAATCATTTTTAATCTCTGTTAAGCATGAGGGTTTCTCAGAGAACAAAATAAATTGTTCTCAGCTGTTGACTGTGCTTGCAGACCTTTACATTTCTGTAGGGGTTTCGGTGAATGAATTGACGGCTCGCATGTCAGTCACTCTTCAGGAGAGTGAAAGGCGGCAGGACAGACCGCGTGATTGATTGCAGTGCTGATGTAACTTGGACTGGATTACAGCTCTGCAGCTGTACAGTATTCTGGCTCTGAATTGTAATGGCGAGAAAGACAAAGAAGTGATGTGCGAAAGATAGTGGAGCAAGAGAAAGGTGTGGAGAGAGACAGAGAGATACAATAGTGAAGCTATAGAAAGAATGAGAAGATAGGCTTATGGTCAGGGATGGATCCAGGCTGACCACTCAGCTGTGACGGGCTCTGAGCAGCTGATCTGATGCATTGATGAGGAACCTGTGTGAGGGCAGAAGCAAGCAATAGTCAGTGTTTCAAGAATGATACAGGAGGGTAAATGTTGATGGCAGGAGAATAACAAGAAACCTGAATTCACCTAAAGAAACCTTTTTAGAGGGTCTGGTTGGTTTTTTAATAACTTTCATCAGAAGATATGTGTATGACAAACAGTAAGTTGCAGGATGCCCTTGAGCAAAAACAACTTCTGTGTTTATGGTATCCATCTCAATGCTGTGTGAAGGCACCGTGCACTCTTAAAAGCCTCTTTTTAAATCCTCATTGAACCACTCGCAATAATAATTTCACATATGAGAGTATTTTTCACAAAATATCCAAGCTTGTCAGTGAAAAGAGATCCATCTGAATCAAATCTTGTCTAGGGATCGGCCTCAAATTTAGAGTGACATGAAACACAGCTTTTAATATGTAATAGTTTCACACAATATTAAGCCAGAGCCATTTGGTTGAATGCCAGACAATGGAATTACACTAGAGGAAGAGACTGTCATGATCAGAGTGTTCCCCCTGTCATTGATAAACTAATACCTGAGATCAGTTGTGGCATTGAAAAAGACAGATTGTTTTGCCTCTGGGCATCATTCCTTTTGTTAATAATAACAGCATGAAGTTAAATCAGTGTATAATTTTATGATGCTGAAAGAGAAGTAGGATCCTTATCATAAATGAGATGAAGAATTTATTGTGGGTAGGCCCATCTGGGTGACCTTGCAGCCTGGTGCGCTGCCAAAAACAACAAACGGGCTCCATTAGCAGTCTGAAATAAGGCTTACTCTGAAACACATTAGTCTGATGGGTCCATAAATATATAGTAGAAATGTGACATATTATTACCTTATTTTTCAGGTCATTTGATGTGTATTATCGTCTTTTTAATGCAATGTTTGGAAGAACACACAAATGACATATTTTTAAAAGACAATATTTCCGATGTTGTGGCTGTCATGTGGAAGTATAAAATAGTTAAAGTTTCAGCCATTTAAAGGCAGTCACATTCTGGGTTGTAAGCAATCTGCAGGGTAATGTAAGCTATAAAATTAGATTTAATGATTCTGAAGAACATGGCAATGTCACATAACTAGAAGCAAGCTTTTATGCTACTTAACTGCTAACATTTCTATTTATTTCAAGCACTAAACATTTTGTTATTATCCAGTTACTTACTATGAAATCACATTTAAAGCACTGAAGAAAGGTCCAATGATTTATCTGTGTATTATAGTATAACAGGTGCTGTTCTATCATTGGCTGTTGAATCTGAATACATAAATCACAGTGTGTACAGTATACTGTGTTAGTGTGCACCCGACAATCTGGGAAAGGCTTGATTCAAATGAATGGTGGTCTTTAAGAGCAACATTTAGACCGAAAGGACTCAAGGTCTTCTGGTAACAAATCCTAAAAGCTTCCCTCCTTAAGACAGTTTTTTTCAAAGCTTCTATTCTTCTTAGTGTATTTAAATGAGATACTGGATCATTGAACTAAATGAAGTATTAAGCAACATATTCTGTGTTTCTGTGTTCAACAATTCTTGGTTTTACCAGTGTATGCTTTGGCTCATGGCCATGAGATAATCCTTTTGATTTTTATCTTTTACAAAGATGTTGGAACTCTTGTGTCTTTGTAGTTTGAATTGTATTGAGCACATTTCACACATTCAGAATGTTTCGTCTTTCTCTATTGCTGTTTGATAGTGTTTAGGCAAGGTGTCAGGGTGTAGAATTAGGCAGGGAGAATAATAATAATAATAATAATATTTTTTTAAATATAAATAAATAAATATAACCAACTTTGTCCGTCGGTGTCTAGTCAGTGTATTTTGTACTCTAACGGTTAACAGATCTCTTTCTCTGCTACGAGTCCAATGCTTTTTGAAGTTTTGAAAGATTATGTCCTCCCCCTCAAATGCCTATATACCTATAGCCATGGGTCTATTTTTACTTTCCAAATATTTTATATGAATAATGAGCTCATACAAACCCTGACTCTTTTGTGATAAACATCACCTCACACAGTCATGAACAACTCTCCGAAGGAAATTAGTAATTTATTGCCTCCCGCCCCCACTAACAGTGACATGAAATAAGATAATAATAATAATGAGTTCATTATAGGAATAATATTTGGGCACAGGGGTCAGTGGAAAAAACTGAGATTATAAAAAGTGACAGCATAGTGATGTTGGTATAACAATAATTTCAAAAAAGAACATTTCCCATTATATAATATCAAGTCGCTGAATGGAAATGCATGTCCAAATTTGGCACCTATAGAATGTATCACCTGCCATGACTACGTTTACAGAAGAGTCAGCAGTGGTTCATAAAGATCATATGGCCATGGGTCCCACCTCCCTCAATGTGAAGTGACAGGCTGCAGATTTCCATGAGGGCTTCAGGGAGCAGAAGAAATACTGTAACTGCAGCCTTGTCACTACACATCAAATGTATGAGTCAGCACTGGCTCTCAAAGATCATTTGTGCAAGGAGCCCTCTTCCTTTGGTGGTAAGTGACAAGCCAAAAGAATTCCACAGGAGGATAGAATAAACAACTGCAGGCTTGTCACTGCTCCCAAAGCAGAGCCAACTAAAGCACTGTAGGCACTGAACCTGGACTCTACTTCATCATTTTAGAAACCTCATAAAACTGGAGGAATGGAACCGTTTAGTTCATTATGTCCTTACAGCGCTGTTGTCTTGAAGTTTGCAACAATTAACATGTTCTTCAGCTTTGACTGAAACATCCTTTCATGTATGTAAGCATGGAAGACTCAGACAATCATAGGTATCGTATTATTTTGAAAACGACTGCATAATAATCAGCTGCATATAAGCAGACAAAGTTGCAGTGAGGATGTTAAATGTGTTGACTGCTCTACTGACTACTGAATGTTTGATGAAACGGGGATCCTCTGTGTTTGAATTTGATATTTTTCAGAACCCATGCAGAAGTACACATACTACATCAAATGAAGTGTCCAATGCTTGTCCAAACTTTGATAAAGTGATATTTTTTTATACTTTTAATACATTTTGCAGTATTTGTTGTTTTTTTTTTAATCATGACCACATAGTCTACATCCCCAATGTGAATACTTAGAGAGTTTTTTTTTTGCCATTGGATCATTACCTTGGTGCAACTATACAACAAGATGGAAACCATCTCTGCAGTTATGTGCTCAGTGTGTGAGAAGATCCCATTCTCAGTATTTCATCCCTCAGGCCTGTAATCTGTTCTGCCTCCCCTGTTGCTACATTTCAGTTCAATGATGTCAGGCAGGTTTATGGTCCGCCATCACTCTTAAGAACAATAGGATCAAGGGTCAGCCTGAGTCCTTCTCTCAGCCAGACCGTGCAATGTCACTCTCGAGATGAGCCCTGCTCTCCCTCCACCCATGCTTATTGGCTGAAATATCTTCCCGTTGTGCCACTTTTGACATGTAATCTACTGCAGGCAGGAGCAGAGAGGGAGCCTGATGATAAATCTTCTGTGGGACTGAGGTTTATGGGTATCACGTCCTTACTGCTAAACTATACTTGAGTGTTCCCTCAGCACTGGGGCTGAATGTAAAACAGCCCAGTATGGGGGCAGTTTCTGAGTAGAGCCATGTGCTTTCTGGTGCCCACCAAGTTTTTATAATTGCATACTGATGACATGATATTGATTGTAGATTGTTTATTTGTTTTATTAAAGTAGTTCATACTTTAAAGAAATATGTTGCAGTCACTGTGTCTCATTAAAGGGACACTCTTGCATTTCCGTAATGTTGGGAGACTCATTAGAAAGTTTTAAAGAAGAGAGGTTAAAGTTGGTGCCTCTAATTTGTAACACAGGTTTTGTTACATTTCTCATCCTCGAAGCCAAGCTAACCTGACGAACCCAGCTGACCTTGTGTACCCTGTGCAAAATTGGTGGAAACATCACAACACAACACAATACAATTGAACAACTGTTCAAACCAAGCAGAGACATATAGATACACAGTATGCATATCATAAAGGTGACTCTTGCCTGCTTTTTTTGCAAGGATTGTTTTTGAAAGTGCATAGAGGAATTAGATTGGGTGAAAAAGTTTGAAGAAGTGCACAACAAAAAATTTCATTACCTGAAAGAAGTAATTAAAACTCAGCAGGAAGGTTAGACCACTATCTCTCCTGTGTATTTTAATAATGGAACATTTCAGCAACCAGCTTCAGTGCTTTCCTTTCTTGAATGAACAATTCTTTTACCAACGTTACCTCCCAAATCCTCATAAGTCTGACTCAAAGAAGGGAGGTGTTCAAAAAGAAAAATATGAATCATCTTTTTTTTTGAAAGGAAATGTTTTTTAACTTTTAAAGCTCATAAGGTTAAGGTTTACATTTCTAATCATTAAATTCTATGCAGTTATCACAAATCATATGCGTGCATGTACGCAGGCACGTATGCGTGCACACACTTCACACTCACTCACAAATGATGAAAAAAGACAACAAGGTATACATTTTGGCCTTTCTGAGATGCAGGGGTTAAACTTCCCTCTGTAGAAGTCAGAGGGCAAAGTAGAGAGGCAGAAAACTGTTAAGCCGTTGTTTGTACATGTAATGACGAAGGCTATGGCAAAATACGTTATTTGTTTAATTTTCCCCCTAGTTACATAAAGTTTTCATAGGAAAGTGTTCTCACTGCCTATTCACACAACAAGGTTTTCTTTTTTACTGTGCTACATGTCAGTCACCCTGGCCCAGTTTCATGGCGTTTGAATGACAGAGGTTTCATTCTGTTTGAATGAAAGAGGTGCACAGCAGAGATGGCGTTCATGATTGCTATTTACAGGAGCGTTCTCAGAAGTATCAGAAGTATAAAAATGATCAAGCATGTTTTAACTGTTCTATTCCAGTTCTCCCCCAGGTTATTCTGAGAAATTAACCACATCATTTGTTACAGTGACATGGGGTTTTTCTCATTCGTCCACTTAACTGTAATTGCCATTATAACAGTAACAGTAAAATTGCATCAAGAACTGATAGATATTATACTTTTTTACCTCTTACTGTTGAGAATCAAATCACTTTTTTGTCCCCTCATCTCTGTGATGGAAATGAGACAAAACAATGTTGTTGTGGAACTCCACTCTGCACATGTCTTTGGGACTGAACAATCCCACTGAAGTCAGTAATTCAATTTGTTTTACCATACAGAACCTGCTGAAGGAAGGTAATGAAATAAAAACCAATCCCCAGTCTATTTATTCCACACAGTCTGTCCTATGTCAGTGACATTTTTACAGCGCTCCCCAGAATTGCTGGTATAGCAATGCATAAAAAAAAAATTAAAAAAACTAAATATAAATACATGGCACCCCAAATAAGCGGCCCCCAAATGATGCCCCATTTTTAAAAATGAATTCACATTTCTGGAGCCTTGTCGACACATTTACTGTGTGTGCAGTGTTGTGCACCAATAGTTTTAATTTGGAAGATAAATGCACAGAATCATCATACGACTAACTTCATTGCTGAATATTAGATATTAGATTAGAATAATCTATTCAATAATCATGTAGATTGGTTATCTGAAAGTAATCTGATAAAGTTTCCCATCCATCTATCCATCCATCGTCAACCGCTTATCCTGCGTACAGGGTTGCGGGGGGCTGGAGCCACTCCCAGCTAACATTGGGCGAAAGGCGGGGTACACCATGGACAGGTCGCCAGTCCATCGCAGGGCCTGATTTCATTCAAGCAATTATTTTTGGCTATGTCTACATGCACACAAATGCAACAACCAACTCACCGTCTGCGTCGTCAACATTGGACTTCCAGGGCTTTAGCCAGGAATGTTTTTTGACTCGCCCCACATCTTTCTGTCAGGGGAGAAAATCTATTGTTGTGAAAGAATTTTCCAGGTTTCCCCAGGTCATCTTAGGATCAATTGCTGAGCAAAAGTAAGCCAAAGGTGACAGCCTCTGACTCTCCAAAACAGCAGGTCAGACTCTTTCTCCTCTGCCAGCTTGGTCGTCTGACTGACGTAGCTGCCTTTATAGGATGCAGGTAACCCAAGGTTGAGATTGTCTTTATTTTGTTTAATTGCAGACAGACAAGGTCAATGTAGAAAGTGTTGCACGTGACTTGAATGACACACAACGTGACTTAGATTAATTTAGGAAAGCATATTGTGTTCTTTTGAACCAATATCCAATAGAATCTTCACACATGTATAGATGAGTACAATAACCTTATTTTGACACTGTGACACTCTGTAGGTCTAGGAAGGATAAATATCCCCAGACACGAAGTACCCTTCAGATGTGGTTTGGTACTGCTCTGTGTTGTCACTCTGTATGCTGATGCTGTGGTCTGCTCGGCTGGGCTTCAGTAAACAATGCTTTTGTAAGACATCCTAAGTTTTCCAGAGATCTTCAAAAAATAAAATTTGACCTGCTCCTAAAGCTGATTTGACTTTTAGAGCAATGTTATTACATTGCAACATAGTTGGACTTGCCACCATTAAGATTGCCCAGCAACAATGCTCAAAAAGTTTCCCCCGTGTATTATCAGCATAAGAGTTGACAACAGAATAATCATCACAAAATAATAATAATTTAATTGCTGATTTGAGAATCACTGGGTAGCTAAGCATACCCTAACTGCATGGTATCTGTGATTTCTGCTGCTTTTTTGCGGGAGGACGTGGCTAAGCTAACGTTACTGGTACACAAGATAATTAGCGTAGGGTCACAGCTGGTCATAGATGGAAATAGGGAATTGTTTTGAAGGGAGAGTGTGGACAGGCAAGAGGAAGAGAGACAACAGGTTCAGGTCCAAACACTGGTGCCATACATTTGAGAATTCTCAAATCTTATTCATGTTAATAATCTGACCTGATGGGGACACTTGAGGAGATATCACAAGGTTATCAAAATCGTTAAGTCTCACTGGTTCCATAGAATTTGCTGCATATAATTAGATTATTTCCCCTGTATAGCATAACTATTAGCAGCTTGTACACCATGATTGCAATGTGTATGTGTTATCTCTGTTGTTTTGTTAATATGGCCAATTTAGTGAGAAGAAACCATAACATTAGTTACTTACTGAAAAATTTAATTGATTTTGGAAATATGTAAAAGAATATTTAAATCATAAAAAATAAGAATTGTAAAACTTACGTGAATCCATTTTCTACCACCTTTATTGATCATTGCTCTGTGTCATCCCACCTCAAGCCAGCATCCAACTACAGGGTCTGATTCCTAGTTTCCCCCTGAAGTAGAGTTTGGTGATGCCGCAGGGAGCAACAAGGTCAGAGCTTAGACAGCAAATACATAACGTCTGTAATGTCATAAAATCTGTTCTATGTAAGTTGGCTGCTCTGCCACAACAAGATACTTCAGGTTCCACATTTGGAAAGCTTGAAAAGACGGAGACAACTCATGCGGTTGTTGTATGCGTCATCAAGCAGCAGCCCCTGGTTGCACAAAATTGAATCATGGTACCCACATGAAGTGAGCGTAATTAGGCACTGTTTTGGTAATATGCAGCACATCCCTCAAATTAGAGGCTGTAAGTGGAACAAACAGACTATTCCTGCTGCCTCTAGATTGACTGCAGAGATTTAATCAACCAAAATATTGGGTCTCATCCATTCTTCAAGATGATTTGGAAGAATAACCCATGACAGAAGATATAACTCTTTACTGGTATTATTGGCTAGGCAAATGTAAACTGTCTAATGGTTGAAGAATTTGGAAATGGACAAACATTTCTTACTTTTATGATTTATTTTGGAGCAGTGGATGTGCATTTACTTCCAACTAGAGAAATCTGAATAGCATACACTTAGCATCTGTGCTAAGATGTAAACTGTGTAGGCAGTGGTGCAAGCATATTTTTGGACACTAAAATTGTCCGAATTAAATAAGCACTCTCTGTCATGGCAAGCTCGAATGGACACAAGCACAGTGTGTTGCCTTACTGGCACAAGTTCAATGAGTTTTATGTGTGCAGCACAAAAATTGAGCACTAAATTACATTTATTTATTAATAACTGCAAAATAGTTGACTTCTGGGAGTCAGCCTTTACTCACTGTGATTAATTGTGTTTTTCATGAAATGCATAAAAGGATCTTGGTGGAACCGTTCAGTCAATGACCAATGAAAAAATTTAAACATTAATAGTATTTTGTGCATAAAATATAAAGTTAACCTCACATGAGCCAAGAGAAATGTGACCATGCATTTGTTCTACATGATTGCAGCTTACGCGATTATTCAAGAGGAATACCATCATATTTCCAACAAACAATGCTCATTTGTGCTGCAGTCAAGGCAAGGCAATACTCAGTGCATGAGTACCATTTTGTCTCTTTCTTAGATATGGTTCTTGCTTTAGTTGTTTTTGTTCTTTAAAAGCTTTTTTTAATCACGTTTTTAATGAATGCCAATTTCCTTGATGTGTTTTTTTTTTACTTATCTGTAATTAGAGCTTCTGTCTGAAGAAACAAATGTCTGGTGCTCTCTCTAGGTAAAGAAGATGTGAAATAAACATTTTGATAAACCAGAAACATGTAGTGTTGCATGGAACCCATATAATAACTAACTTATACTAGCACTTATAACATGTTCTTCATCTGTGTTCATAACAGCTTCAAAACAGATTCTAAATGTTGAATTGATTGAAGTCCATGCAGCCTATTACCAGTGTCTCACCTTCTTTAACCACATCATGTAAACTATCTAAGCTCTATAAAGATCATTCAGTCATGTGAAATATGAAAATAATTGTTTTTACATGACATGTCACGTGTGGAAAAGGTCAAACAAACACATTACCATTCGTAGCCTCTTTGTCTCAGCAGTTTGATGTGATTTGCTATTTATTTAACCCTTTTATGACTTTCAGACTGCTAATATTTAGTTTAGCCAGCATTTCTCACAAAAAGCAAATCATCTGGCATTCACATTGATTTCTGCTTTCTAAGCTCTGAGCCAAACACCCATTCCCTTGTGCTTAATATTTAAACATGGAAAACATTCCTTTTACACAACCCCAGGCCTATGGTCTTCGAGTAAATAATACTTAGATATTCCCTTTTAATACACATTTAAATGTTTGAAGTTAAAGGGAGAAGAGCAGAATAATTTGAGCATCAGTATAAAGAAAACGTGAACATACATGGAAGTGCCATCCAAATTGAACCTACATGTGAATTCTGGCTAAGCAATACTCCACAATGAGACATTCAGATATTTAGAGATCTCAAACAACAACAGGGTGTGTTTTTCCTAAATGAATCCAGATATTCTTCTATAGGCTGACATCTTCTATAGAGACCAAAATCTGTGTATCCAACCCGACTATAAGCTACATGAGTGGTAAATCTGAGGGGTCGTGACATGATTAACAGCAGAGGAACCAGAAAAAAAACATATTCCTGCTGCGCAAAATGATCTGTATCTTTTCTTCTCTCAAAATGGTTTAGTTTGAACTGGTCCCAACTGGCAATGAGGGGTTGCAAATAGATGTTGCTTTATCTTAACAGGTCATAAGCCGAAAAAGTTTGGGAACCACTGAACTACCGTAAATCAAATTATAGGTTTTGAGAGGTCATGATCTTGATCTAATGTTTTTAGACTTTTAGTGTTCTCTTGGTCTTTACTGTGTCTTGGTCTTGTCCCATATGGGTCTGTTTTCCTCCATGTCAGCTGCTACAGTCTAGATTCAACAGATCCTCATACCTAAATGACAGAATAGGTCAATTGCCAACATCACGCGATATTAAACACATGGTTAATGTTGTGAAAAGGTCATAGTTTGGTTAGGTTTAGGAAACAAAAGTGCTTGGTTATGTTTAGAAAAATATAACGGTTTATGTTCGAATAAGTACGTTACATAAGTCGAGTGACTTATCGTTATGTAACTAAAAGCTCTAAATAATTACATTTTGGTTTCACACCCAGTCACCTCCTTACATGGACTTTCTCACTCTTTATACTGCTCCTGTCATCTTTATGAATAAGCTGAATAAGAATAAGCAACAGAATAAGCTGCTTGCACAGACGACCAATGCAGCCTTTTTTCCTGATGAGGACGGGCTGTTTAGATTAAAGCACTGCCAACATCTCATAAGTGCAGGCTTTTGAGGCTGCAAGCATCTGGGCATTCTTCTTCCTTCGTGGTCTGTTGGGCTGGCTAGTCTACATCAGCAAGAGAGACCACTGAAACACTGCTGAAGTGATTACTTTCCCGACTTCCTTTTAGGCTTGGATGGTATTACGGTATGCCAGGGTATTTAGAAATGCAGACTATATGACTTTCGATACTGTCAAAATTACAGATGCTCCTCTTTCTAATATATGATGATAAAGGTGGATGACATGGATGAAGCTGTCTGCACATCATTCTCGTTCATCCCACTGATGGTTCGGTATCAGCTGCAGCAACAGCTTCCGGAAGACTCCCGTTTTTCATCGCCCTCTCCTGGTTTCCTCCCAGGGTCGCAATTCTCCTGATTTCCCATATTTCTCCTGATTTATGACAATTGTTCACTTCGTGTCCTTTCATTGCCTTCATTACTGTTTCCAGCACTGTACAGCCAGGACATCCTTGTAAAAGAGATTTAAAATCTCAATGGATTTCTTTCCTGGTAAAATAAAGGTAAAATAAAAAATAAATAAAACAGCGAGTAAAAACCCTACAACTCTCTCTCTCTCTACTATTTCCACTCAGACAACTAACATGCATGTGACACATTAGAGAGCTGACCCCCCAACACCCCACCATCCCGTGCTGCCGCTTTTTAACACGAATACCGTCATACACCAATCTACCTCTGTGAAATGTCAGGAAGGTATGAGTCAGTTAGGAGAGGCTTCCTGTTTCCTCGAGCGATCATTCGTTTCCTGTGAACTTAAAGCTCTCAAAGCAGAATTTATATGTAACAAAGTGAACATGGTTTAATCACAAGTGCTGTCACTCGATCAGAGCAATTTCCTGTGGCGTTGTAAAGTATGAGGTTGGAAAGTAATTGAATTTGGGTCATAATTAAAAAGTGCAAGAAGCCATGTGATCTCTCTCCCCATGCCTCTCATCTTTGTAATAGCACAGTAGTTTACATCCGAGAGGCAAAGCTTTCATCACTGAAATTAGTAACGTATAGTGGTCTCTCATGCTTTATGTGCCATGGAGGGTACAGCAGAGGCCTTATTAAATTGGATATGCAGTTTAATTTGACATTGATAGGAAGAAAACACAAATGAGTTAAGGATAAGAACTAGCTAGGAGGATGGACAGGAAAAACTACATTAATGACAGGTTTAATAGATGGTACAACAGTTTGATGTGGAGTGAGTATCTAGGGTTTTTTGGAATCCATGTGAAGCAGAATGCATGACCTGCAAAGCTGGTATGTATGTGTCGGTGTCAAATAAAGGTGCTAGCAATCAATTAATTGAATCCCCCCCAGCTGCAACCTTCCACCCACTGTGGGTGTCCATCTGCCTCCTGCCCCCACTGTCCTCTTTTTTGAAAACCAAAATATGGTCACCCAAAAAATGGGTGCCTTTTGGTAAACACTATTTTCTAGCAAACGTCGCACTTTGTGGGTTTCTGTCATTTGCAACTGTAAAGGCCTTTTCAGGACGGGAAGCGATTTACGCACTTCGTAATTCATTTTCAATGAGAGACCAGTGTGTAGGAAGGGAGGTGCGGGCATTCTGACAGGTGTAGCGACAAGTGCTTCAAGTTCCCTCACGCACACGCCCGCCCGCTGGCGGAGTTGAATTGTCTTGAACTTTTTGTACCTCACATGATTGTATGGAGACCAGTGGCAGGGATCTAGATGTAATGCAGTTTAACATCAACAGGATAAAACATGTCGGCATCGGTGTCATTACACACTGGGGACATGTCCCCATCACTTTTTGAAAGCAGTTGTTAAAAATGCTTTAAAAAATAACTTAAACAAGAAATGTTAAAAAACAAATCAAAGGTTTATTTGAACTTATCTATTTATTTAAGTATGTTAAAACAATACTACTGATTATAAAATGACCCAAAAACGTGCAGCATCAGTAACTTTAACATCTTCTTTTTGGCCAACTTTTCTGTTCTCTCCCTGTCAACATGACAAAAGATGAGCAAAGACTAAATAATGCCTGGATGTGTGCTGACTCAGCAGGGATGATATTACATGAGAAAAGTACATAAATAAAAACATTTCCACCATAAATTGATGCAGGAAATATACCAGAATGCAGGAAATTAAGTGTTTAATGATCAAAATTTTCTCTGCTTGGATATCCTCCTCACCTTTTTTACCCCTGACTAGTTTGCATGCCTGTGTTTAGCTATAAATAAATGTATGTGATATTTAATATAAAGACAGGACACCTTTATTTTTCTTAAAATAAAATATGCTTTAACGTGATATTTATCATATTCGTCACATGGTAATTGTCTTTATTTTTTCAATCACATGCACATAATCAGGATGGTGCCACCTCTGAGTAGAGTAGAAAAAACGTTTTCAAAATTTTAAGAAAATGGTATTTTCCAATACTCGTGTGAAGACGAGTTAGGATGAACTTCTGTTTCCATTTCTCTACGCAGCTATGGTTAATATATTTCCATGATTCCCTGAAGCCCCCAGCCGTAATATTTCAATCAGCACAATCTCTTTGGACAGCACTGCAACTGTAGAGTCATAACCTCTCAATTATTCAGAACAGTAGTGGTATAGGGAGATAAAACAGACCTAAAGAGTCAACGGAAGAGATTGAGTATGACAGAGTGTCAAACAAGAGCAGATTGTAGTGTAGATAATGGAGGAAACTATAGGGAATGAAAGTAGATGAAAAAAGGGGAAATGACTAAGAGTAAGTAGCTACAGTGATGAATAGCAGAGACCTGTCAATGCATTGAACTTCTATCATACATGACCAGTCTAGTGAAGCCAGGATTGTTTGTCACATGTATTGTCTGAGCACTGAGGTTTTGTGTGATGCTTGCACTGTTTGTGAGCTGGTGATATGTGAAGATGCTACTGATGCACTAAGTGTAAGTAGCTATGAATAACAGCGTCAGCAGATGTGGAAAATATTGTGCTGCTTTTAACTTTAAGAAAGGTGTGTTTTTTGTTGTCAGTTTTAGCTCTGTTGTTTGTCACCACATATTATTCAAGCCAATTACCTTACTGCATGCAACTATATTGTCATAAACAAGCACCATAGTTGTGTGAGTCCATGCTTCATGTCTCATGTTTTCCCTGCTTGTAAATGGTGCAGGTTCCAACAACTGACCATCAGTCTTGTGATCTAGTTTGGTCAAACATTAGCTAATATTAGCTAATGTCCATAGAAGCTACTAAGCACGGTTCTGTTGCCTGTAGGGCTGTCCCCGACTAAGGATTTACATAGTCGAATCAGAACTGTCAAGTCCTGCTTATAGTCGACTGATAGTCGAATCATGTATTTTTTTTATGCACGGCAATTGCAAGCGGTGGGGGGGTTACACACGGTAGCGGGTCTATTTCAAGTAGCAGTTGTTTAAAAACAATAAAATATTCTTTGTGTGGTTCATCAATGGTAAAAAATTATCCGAAAGTCCCGTGAGGTGTGAACAACTCGGCACGACACCAGTGAAGCTGGAGCTCAGTCTCTTCAGCAAGTGTTCCTCTTCCGACACACAAACACGCTACGCCTACACATGCGCACTGACAATCCAGGGTTAGGGTTACAATTTTGGATTTATTCACGCACTTAAAAAACATTTATTGAAAGTTTTATTCTTTTTACATGTTTATTTACAGCATTAAACGTTGAAATGTAGATTGTAATAGGCTGTATATTAACTTATTGGGAGAAAACTGGTAGTACTATGTAAAATCATCATACGTTTAGCAGCCCCATATCGCCAAAATGGCATGATCCTTGTTTCGCTGCGAAGCTTCGACTGTGAGATTGACAGCCGAATCAGGCTCTGCCCATCGAAGCATCGAATCTTCGAATATTTGGGGTTAGCCCTAGTTGTCTGCTTGCCTGGCTCCAACTCGACACCAGCACCACTCTCCACCAGCAACAGCTTTATGTTGCTTGAAACTTGGGTGGCAGGCGAGCCAACAAAGCTAGACAGCAACTGACACAAGAACACTTAGAGTAGCGTTACCAATGTCCCAGTGTGTTATCTAGTAAGTTTGCAAACATTAACTTGAGAGTTATAGCTAGCAGCT
>NC_060160.1:24022619-24082852 GCF_021292245.1 Micropterus dolomieu | reverse complement strand
AATCCAGGGTTAGGGTTACAATTTTGGATTTATTCACGCACTTAAAAAACATTTATTGAAAGTTTTATTCTTTTTACATGTTTATTTACAGCATTAAACGTTGAAATGTAGATTGTAATAGGCTGTATATTAACTTATTGGGAGAAAACTGGTAGTACTATGTAAAATCATCATACGTTTAGCAGCCCCATATCGCCAAAATGGCATGATCCTTGTTTCGCTGCGAAGCTTCGACTTTGAGATTGACAGCCGAATCAGGCTCTGCCCATCGAAGCATCGAATCTTCGAATATTTGGGGTTAGCCCTAGTTGTCTGCTTGCCTGGCTCCAACTCGACACCAGCACCACTCTCCACCAGCAACAGCTTTATGTTGCTTGAAACTTGGGTGGCAGGCGAGCCAACAAAGCTAGACAGCAACTGACACAAGAACACTTAGAGTAGCGTTACCAATGTCCCAGTGTGTTATCTAGTAAGTTTGCAAACATTAACTTGAGAGTTATAGCTAGCAGCTCTATCTGTGAAACCTGATCTTGCTTGTGTCGATAACTTTGCTAACACAGCCAAACACCAAGCAAGCTCGACAAGACATAGCAAACCAGCTAATAAGTTATTCCATGCTAGCTCAACTGCAAGAAAGCCAGCTTGGCGTCTGCATCCTTTCAGCTCTTTTAGCTCACGCCAACGAGGAAAAGACAGTCTGATATGAAGTTTTGTCTGGTCTCCAGCTCGGTCACGCTCTCTTTTCTGTCTTCCTCGCCTCCTCTGAGCCTCTGCCATGATCTCCACACTGAGAATAAAGAATTTATTAAAAAATTTATATCATACATTATATACTTTTTGCTTCTTGTTGCTTGCTTGCTGAAGAGTTGTCATAAAGCATTACACCATTGTCAGGGATAAATGCTATGCCCGGGATTCCAAAGTTACATAGCTCAAGAGCTGGCACAGCGAGCCCAGAGCGGTAATGACAGAGACACCATTCACCCTATTGCAAGTCAGCGTACCATCAAAATGATTTGGAAGCTGTTATTTTAGGTTAAAATTAGTACATAACGTTGCTTTAATTGTATGTCAGTGCGCCCTCCTGGGGTACAGTCCTGAGTGTGGACTCTTTGGAAAGTTGAACCACCTGGGTTGACAGCCAGTCGCTCAGATAAGCTTATCTAGTATCCAGTAGCCTCCTTGTGAGACACTGAAAGGGCTGTTTTAGAGAACTTAGGGTTTGTTATCATATAACCCCTGTTCTCTGATAACATGAGGGGGGTGTTTTACAAGAAGCACCCACCTTGCATAACCTAAGGAAGACCTGGGCTTGTCTTTAATGATGAGTGACACTGCGTGAATCCCTTTTTTTATGGGAGGCAATGGCTCTGTCTTGACGGCTGGCTGTGTAAAGGTACAGAGGCTTAAGAGGATAATGCTGAGAAAGTGTTTCCCATGGTAAGACACCTCACTCTTGCTATTAGAATATGGAGAATATGGTTTACAAAATAAATATTCTTTGAGATTTTTGCAGCACCGACTGGAAAAGATAAAACAAAGCTCTAGAAATTTACCCAGACTGAAGATTCACAGAGCTAGGTAGAGACAGACCAAGAGATACCCGTGAGCCCAGTACGGACACATGTCAAAATGTACCAGAGTAAAGTTAGTGAGAGAGGGATGCCTTCATAAAGATCTGCTGAATTTCTAGCTCTACCACACACATACACACTTGCATGACGCCAGCTGGCCGGTCTAATGCGGAATCAAACAGAATGTGACATTTGTTTATTTTTTTTGTATCAGTGTTGCCGGCCCACGCGTTCATGGGCTAACGTTAAAATTCCAGCTCCTCCAGATGGCCAGTCTGCCCCTGGTTCTTGAGGTTCTTCTGTCTTAGTGGCACGATTAAATGCTGCATTTGTTTCAAAACCTTACTTGTACTGTTTAAGTCATTACTGAAGCCTGCAAGAATTGGCGACTGATATCAGAGTTTAGATGGGCGGTCAACTGAAGCAAACTTGGAAATCAGCAGTGAAAAACGAGATTCAGGATTCTGCACTGCCCTTCTTCTTCATGACACATACTTCAAATCATTATCTTTGAATGGTTTCCTAGGTCCCAATGGGCATTATTATGTATGCAGATGGTTTGGGTATTTATTTTAATCCCTGAACTTGTATCATTGCTTCCTCTGAACCCCTATGCACAGTTTATTCATTATGGAATGTTCAACAGTAGACACAAAAGACCTCATCTCATTACAGGACTTTCTCAGGCAATGAACATGATCTGATACAACACACACTCAAGACATTAGCTAAATCTATTAGCAAGACATACAGCGCTGGAGAAGGAAGCTCACAAAATGGGGATTTGATTCTATACCTGTCGTTCTTTTGATGCATTGCCATTATGTACATCTAATACTAAAACATCTAAGTCATCTGTTTCCGTCAGTCTTGGCATAGCTTTTGTGTTCCTTTCTTAATTCATCTTATTAGATATTAGGTTACTATGAATAGGAGGTATCTCAAAACTGCAGATGAAATTATGTAATCATTAATGTTATATTCTTTCTACAGTGTGGTTCAGTCAGTAGTAAAATGGGAAATTGTGGTTGGTTCAAAGTTCTCTATCCACTTTCAACAGCTTTTTCCTCAATGTTCAACTCACTTTCTCAGGTCAGGTTTCTGTATACAGGGCATATGTATTCACTCCTCTTTCATGTATCATGTCTTATTGTCTTACACCATGAGGCAAAGTGCCATTTATGTTCAAAATGAAATAAGAGCTCTACAAAGTGATCTAAATGAATTGCAAATATTCTATATACTTGTAAGTATTCACCCCCTCCAAGTCAGTATTTTGTAGATGCACCTTTGACAGTAGTTATAGGTCCCTATCCTGCAGCCAGAGCAGAGTGGCGCCAAGCGTGATGCAAGTGTCATTGCTAGTTTCCAATTGACACAGTTTTCATTTTCACGCACTGACACTCTCACAAGATCAGTCAGCATGCACTGACAGCAGCCTCTCTAATCATTAAATTGAATCGTTAAAGAAAACACTCATACATCAGTACAACACACAATAAAGAAGTCACCTGGAAGATAGAGATGTGACTAACGACGTCATAGTTTATAATAATGCAGCACAGTGACGATACAGACATTTCATAGAGGAGATGAGCGTTTATAATGTGGATCTATCTCTGTCTGTCACTGTTAACAGACTCCAGTCTGCAGTGTAGTTCATACACTTCACTGATAAACAGCAAAACTGTACCGTAACATTAGGCTTCATGATCAAAGAATCACGTCGACACTTCTGTCATACTCGCACACTCGTCTCTCGCTCATCCACATGAGCTCTCTCTCTCTCTCTGCTGTAAGTCTGCACCACACTTTTTTTATTTATTTATATTTTATTATTGTTTATATAGTGCACCATTAATCCACAATTATTTAAATAGCAATGGGCCAGGTGAAGGCACACTTGGCTTTTAAAGGATGACACTGATTGGTTTAATACATGTTACACCCAAAACACATCCATATTTAATGAAGACAGTACAACCCTTTTGAACCATGCGCCTGGAGCGCCTACCATTTTTTCCACCATTTATCAAGGCTACACACAGAGGTATGGACTCACCAGGCACGACTCAAGGTGGTTCACAAAATAATAATAATAATAAACAGTTTATTAAACTCACAGGCAGAAGTACAGAATCGTAGGGCAGAAGTCGTAGTCACAAAAGGGAGAGCAAAGGTCAAAAATACACTAGAGCACACACTGGGAAAATGGGGGGCGTCTGGTCGCGGTCACCAAGGGACTCTCCTTCACAGGTTTCACCCGACTCACATGAAATGTGGGATGAATCCTCAAAGTCCTAGGCAATTTTAATCTCACAGCTACAGGGTTAATAACTTTAGAGACGGGAAAAGGGCCAATGAAACAAGGAGCCAACTTATGGGATTCGACGCGCACCAAGGCAGAGGGGACCCCCACCTCTCTCTCAAGGGCAGGGAACAGGGGCAGTTGATAACCGTAGGCACATTGAAATGGAGTCAAACCCGTGGAGGCACAGGGCAGAGTGTTGTGCACGTATTCCACCCAAATGAACTGTTTACTCCAGCTGGAGGGGTTCCGGGAAGCCATACAGCCAGGGCTTGACATTAACACCCGCCAACCCACCAAATGCGGGTGGATTTCAGCAGTGGCGGGTAGCACAGTCACACCCACTAGCCACTTTGGTGTCTTTCAAAAGGCATCAGAAATAACAAACAAATTGCAGTTTGACACTACGACACTACACTTCCTATGAGAACTACCTGCACATAGTGTTTGCTCATTGGTCCATTTGTGAGGCCTATTGTCTTGTCCGACAACACTGTAAACAAGTTGAGGCTGTGGAGATTAAACTCACGGACTGAGGGCTGTTTTAGCCTGCTGTTAATTATCAACTTAAACAGCGGCAGCGATTATATAGCAATCTTTTTTAATAGCAGGAGAATCCAGACCACAGGCGCATCTCAAACTCTCATGCAGTGCCAGCCCGTGAGGGTGCACTCGCCAAATATGACATCCAGACTTTTGTCAAACAAGAATAGCCTATAAAGTTGAATCTGTCACAGGGTAGCCACAGTCCCTCAGACCTGTAGACCCGCCAGCCTCCCACCTACTTTTAACCTGATGGTATGGTCTCTATCTTCACACGTGACTGGTTGCATTCAAACACACACATCGACACAGCATTCAGTCAGTGCGTGAGTGTGCGTGGCCGAGCAGTGTGGAAAAAATGCACAGGAGAACAAGAGAAAAAGAAAAGGCAGAGCTGGAACGGCGAAGAGGCAGGAGGAAAGTGCTGGTAAATGCTGGAAAATTACAGAGATCTTCATGATTAAGGGACATGGTGTTACTACAAGCAGGGCTGTCCTTATGTCACATCATATCGTCATATCTAGTTAATTGTATTTTTTATTAAAAGTAATCATGCCATGTAGGAAAGTAGAGGATGCGTTTCTATGGGAATAATCTGTAAAATAAAGACTTAACATGCTCTTTTCAGGTGGAAGTATCTCCAGTTGCTTAGAACTACTGCAGAGCTTCATAATGATAAACATGAATCCAGTCAGAGCTCTGAGGAAGTGCAGATACAAAACAAACAATCCAAAGTGCCCAAAACTGATATAGGCATAAAATGTTGATCTACATAAAATTTTAATCCTGTTGCCTTCATTGTGGATTTTTTCTTAGACAAAAAGGGAGAGGTTGAGGAGTCCAGCTGGTGGTTCACAGGGTTGCTTTGTGCACACACAGGACAGGCTGCAACATATTCTCTCAAACCCAACACCATGGAAGGCCACCAAAACCGCTGTTTTGCGGGGCTACACAATTGCGAACAAAGTCCTCTTGGCTCCAGGGTGGCAGGTGAGAGCAAAGGCGTGCGCCCAGTGGATAACCTGGGACCTTAACTCAGATGGCAAAAAACAGACGGTTAGGTGGACAACCTACCGGGACAGGCTGACCAGCATTGGCCCGCCTGACCCGGTCCCACCTGGCTTGGCGAGAATTCAGTCTTTTAGCAGTGCACAGATACTCGAGGTTCTTGTGATCAGTCCATACCAGGACCGGCTGCGCCGCCCCCTCCAGCCAGTGTCTCCACTCCTCCAATGCCGCTTTGATGGTCAGCAGCTCACAGTTGCCAACATCATAATTCCTTTCTGTGTGAGACAATTTGCGAGACAAATATGCACAGGGGTGGAGCTTACCATCCTGAGGGCTGCGCTGGGACAGGACAGCTCCAATGCCCACATCAGAAGCATCCACCTCAACCATGAACTGCCGACCAGGATGTGGTAATACCAGAACCGGAGCAGCGATGAAACAGTTCAATTTCTGGAAGGCAGAGTCAGCTTGAGGCATCCAGTCAAAACATAGTCTTGGAGGAAGCGAGAGCATGCAAGGGGGCAACAACCTGACTAAAGTTTCTGATAAACGTCCTATAAAAATTGGCAAATCGCAAGACGCACTGCACCTTCTTGCGAGTAGTTGACACCGGCCAGTCCTTAACTGCTCTCACCTTTTCCGGATCCATGCTCATTTCCCCCTCGGCCACCACGTACCCCAAAAATGACAACTTGGGAACGTGAAACTCACATTTCTCCGCCTTCACATAGAGCTGGTTGTCAAGAAAGCGCTGGAGCATCCTACTAACCTGCTGAACAAGGGTCTCAAGATTGGGAGAGAAGATGAGTCGTCCAGATAAACAAACACAAAGTCATTTAACATATCTCGTAGGACATCATTCACTAGGGACTGAAACACGGCTGGAGCATTTGTTTGTCCAAAAGGCAACACCAAGTACTCACGGTGACCACTAGGAGTGTTAAAAGCTGTTTTCCATTTGTCCCCTTCCCTGATCCTAAAGCCTAGTTCACACTACAAACAGCTGTTTCGTGTGTAGGTTTGCGTCATTTCCAGTTTCACATTTCACGTGTTTTCTTGACAAAACACACGTCCTTGGAGAGTCTTTGTCAGCTCGCGTAGTGTGTGACCCACTGTCACCAATCAGTCACGTAGTGCGAACGCTACAACGACTTCAAGACTCCCGTCACAAGACGGCAAGTTGACAACAGACCAATAGAACAGTCATAAGGTCTACGGGGAGGAAGTGAGGTGGCCTTACTAAACACCTCTTTCGAATCCAGGTAATACGAGGGGATGTTAGAGAGGTCTGGAAAGTCTTTATCTCCAGTCAATGTGGGGATTATGCTGAACTAACCATGGGAACCCTAAGATGAGTGCGTGCTGGGGTGACCTAACCAGGTGAAAGCTGAGTGTCTCTGAATGTTCATTAGGGAATGAAATAGTCACAGGGGTGATGTGGTGGGTTACCCGCCAGAGGAGCTGGCTGTCCAAAGCTGTGGCCACCATAGGTTCCGACAGTGGGAGGGAGTCCAGGCTCAGCTCTCTGGCAAGGGGGATGTGGATCAGATTGGCATCGGCGCCTGAATCCACCAGCACCACCTGTGAGCGAGGAGGACAAACAGAAAGAAGCATTACTGTTGGAATGTCTGTTGCACAAGAGGAACGATAAATAGTGGTTTGGCTCACCAGTTCCCCGCTTATAGTGGGCAGCGGGCGATGAAGTGGCCGAACTGGGAGCAATAGATATATCTACCCTCTCTCATTCTCTTAAGTCTCTCCTCCGGAGAGAGCTGAGCACGAAAACGCTCTCTGTAGAGCCGTTTGTCTGTTTGGGCTACTGTAGAAACATGGTGAAGCAACATGATATGTTCAAATAGCCATCCACTGGAATAGCATTTCTTACAACTGGAAGTGCCACATTTCCAGAGTTGGTAGAGATGTCCCTGTCACCACTGGTGATTACCCACTTAGTTTGGGTTCACGCTGAACTTGGCTTTGCAGATTTTGTGTGCATGTTTTTAGGGCATGTGAAATTGCCACACTGACATGAATCCCTTGTGGATTCCCATCACGAGTTTTCATCTGTTTGTTTTTTTGGTTGCAGTTGCTTTCATCCTCTGTAATATGCTCTTGGCAGATTGTTCATTTTTCAGTCACAGAATAATTTGCTTAGCACATAAATGCAAGATAACTGTATTCAGGTGTGACTCATATATGAATATACAATGGCTAATGCTCGCCTTGAGTGTAATCCCAAGTTCAAGTCTGCGCAATCATGTAAAGGCTTCACCGTCAACTAAACCACTCTTCCCTATTTTATAGTGTCCACAAACAGCCATAATCAAATTGTTTTGTTGTTCATTGTATGTGAGGCATATGTGTGATGCCACCAAACCATGTAGTTTTCTGTGAATGTAGTACATAGTGTTTTTTTTCCAATAATAAATATTTAAAAAAATAAGTTTGGACCAGTGTGAGGAAAAGATCTTTAAACCTTATTTTATCCACTTTGGATGAACAAACACTGAATTCTGCCCAAAAAAACATGTCCCAAATACAAGTCAACCCTCCCCAGTTTACCTCCTCTACCCTATCATTACAGCTGCAATATGGTGTAACAGATTTTACTCTTAACAGATAGCATTCAGATGTGTCCTCTTTAGTTTGGGGATATAGCACTCATTCAGCCGGGACATGTCAGGCCATTCAATCTAATCTGCACTTGTCTTGACATATTGGCTTATGCCTGTTGCGCACTACGCCATTTGACAGCAAAAATCAATGTGGCTTAAGTAGAGATCCTGATCCAGCAACAGTCACGTCATCGCCGCCACCCACCTCCCAGCTTCTTAACCCCTGCTGCCTCTATGCAGACCTAGTTGTACACAGCATCATTTTCAATCAATTTCATCTTTCCCCTATGAAAAAACCCACTTTGATTTAAAACAGCCAGCACAATCGAAACCTATGGCGATGTCTCTTAGGGGGTAAAAAATTCCATTTCTATGTAAAGCAGGTTTTACATTTCTTGTTGTATTTCTTTCAGATATGTGACCCAAAACAGATTGATTCAAGAACATCTCAATTTGCAATTTAATCATTTTTGGCACTTTCGCGCAGCCACTTTTCAAACTGATTAGCTTTGGCATTTTACAAATTAGTTTTGATTTTTAATAATTGCAGACAGAAACTCACATTTGCAGTTCTCTCTCACCATGTTTAATAGCTATATGGTATCATGTTATCGAGCATTATGATTCATTGTCATTATGTGTGAATCCCCAAGAAAACAGACCTTTATAAGTGATGTGAAACTTAATGAAATTACAGTGACCACGTAACCATTGGCCAGTTGTTGCCTGCTATGCTGACTGCTGGACTGGTTTATGAGCCACAGTGTCGCCTTAAAGGTCTGGGGCTGTATTACAGATCTTAAGTCTTAAGTTAAGATAGGAAGAGTCTAAGATTAAGATTTTTCACAATTTGGTATTACAGAAGCAAATCCTAACTAACTTTAGGAATCTTATCTTACTTCATCCTATCTTATCTCAGGTTAAGCAATCCTAAACACTCAATCCTACATCGGTTATCAACTTTCATGTCTGTTACCTAGCAACCGATGCCACTTTTCTCATCTCGCCAAGCTAAACTGCTTTTAATCGCTCTTTTTTGGTAGTATTTTTTTTTTTTAAATGAAACATACACTGAAAATGGAGTAGAAACAACAACTATCATTGAACCTCAAGATGACTTAGAAGTGTTTGTAAAATCGAGAAATCCAAACCCACATAACGCTAATCTGGGGAGATTAAAGATAGAGAGTGGGCTAAAATAGCGGACACAGTCACCGCCATCCAGCGGAGCGCTGATGCTGTTAAAAAGAAAATAAGTCCATTTACATTGATATGAAGTGAAAAGCAATAGACTAATAATAATAATAAAGGCTGCGGCGAACGCCATCATGTTTTTCATGAATTTAACAATCTCCTTCTATCAGAGACTTGCATTAGGATCCTTTACTTACATCAGGCCTTTACATTATGTCATGAGACATTATCTAGCGTTACATCGCCTACAGCCTTTCCACTAACGAGTGTTTTGTAATCAAACACATCGGTAGAATCCATTAAGTTTTGCCTGTTGACATTTTGTTGATTTTGTAAAAGCAATGAAAGAGTGACCATGTGGATTAAACGAGTTGGCAAACACTAGCCTACCTGGTGGAAAAGTAAAAGTTAGGACAGCTTAACAGTTATCCTTAAATTAGGAGAGTTTATTTAAGATTTTACCAGTTAGGATGCTTCTGTACACTTTTCTTTTCAGTTCAGTTCCTAACCCTTATTACCATGGTTACCAAGCAGTTAGGATAGGATCTGCCAGTTAGGAAGTTTCTGTAATATGGCCCCTGGTGTGTAATATTTAGGAGGATGCATGTTTTCAGTGGTGTATGAAGACCATACATAACGAACTGTTGTGTTTTTATTACCTTAGCCATTTCTATCTACATACACCATAAGTCTTCTTACATGGAGGTTGCTATGTTGCTTCACCATTTTTCTACAGTAGCCCGGCTCTACAGAGCGTGTTTCGTCACTATGTTGAATACGGGCGAAGACAAAAAATTAACGCTAGTAGTAGTGGTGGTCAAATGGTTTATTAGAAGTAAGAAAAGAAGACAAATTTGGACAAATAGAGGACCACACGTATTATTTAGCACAAGAGCCAACAGAGAGTGTTGGCCACCATAGCTCTCCTGCGCGCTTGGGGGGGAGGTGCATTCATGTGGGGTTGGAATAATCAGAATCTTTTTTCCTCCTTAGATCTTTATTGCAAAAAGAAAAATAAAGTGAACATGGGACATAAAGAAGTATACAGAACTTTGATTCTTCAAAATCACATATTGCATATACATATTTTTCTAATTTCTAATATGGTTATAACTATGGTTATAAGATTGCTGTCCATGTAGAGTGAACTAGATGTCTGTGTGTGTTGTTTATAGACTCAGATAATGCTAATCCAACACATTGTAGTAGCGTCCATCTTGATAGCACGTTCCCTCTTAAGAGCACATGAACAAACACTGAAGTGGGAAGAACGACTTCACAACCCGGGAAATTGGCACGTGAATGCACCAGAAGGCGCTGGTTACAATTTGCAAACCTCACCACTAAATGCCACTAAAATTTAGCTTAAATCTTCTGTTTCCACTTCCTTTTCTTCATATTCAACTTCTCATTCGACATGCATCTGTAATTGTTACACCAGGCTGTGATGAAAAACTAACCAACTCAAAAAACATGGGAAAGTAATCACTAAAGTAAGGCCGGTGAGCACATAAGAAGACACTTAAGTGATGTCCTCAGCAACATTTCATGTCAATTTTCATTTACATACTATTTATTTTGGAAGGGGTAACTTTAATTAAAAGGCAGTGCATACCTCCAAGGGTGTCTTTAGTTATTTTGGCTAATGAACAATGCCTGCTACCACTGACAGGGGGAGGAGCTTTGATAGGACATTCTGTACTTTAAGTCACCAGATTCCTTAAACTTATAACAATGATAAAGATGTAATTTGTCCCACCCTAGTTGATGCAACAATGCTAACAGAGGGATAATCAGTCAAAATAAGTGAAATCAGCAGTGTTGGTTTAACACGGGTGTAGAGAGCTTTAAAATTAATCTCAGTTAATATGTTGAGCATTTACTTTAAACCCTAAAATGCATCTTCTTCTAAGTTACTAAATTAAAAAACAAACAAAACAAACACCCATTTTAAGTCCTGGTAACACCCCCAGCACTGAGAAAGAAACAGTAAATGCACAAGGTAAAACCAACACTGCTGGTCTAAGATGTTGATTTTATGTTTGTATCTGAAGTCATTTTGTATCTCAAAAAAAATCTCAGTTCAAGGTGAGTGATTATTTTTCCAAATGATTGTAATTTGTCCTCACCAGCACAAGTGAGTCAAAGAAAAACAATAATTTAAAAAAATGTTTTATACACAGCTTGACTCTCACATAACTTTATTTTTACAATTATGAGGTCCATTAATCAAATCATCTCCTCTTCTAACCCTAAACAAAACCTCATTCCTAACCCAATTCGAATTTATATCTTGTGTGAGGACAAGAAAGCTTGCAAGACGTCATCATGTTTTGACAAGAACACGCATGAACACATACAGTTATAAAGTGAGTCTTCACATCTGCTCTGCCTCACCCTGGCAGTATGTCCAACCAGGTCTCGCAGCATTGGGATAACATTACCACTTAATAACAATATGCACAAGGGCATAGGTTTTGATTCAACATTGGTGGGGACGCATGATAAGTGGGGTCTGGGGGGATAATGTGAGCGTTAAACATTTAATTTCCTGCATTTGGTTTATTTTTTTCTGTAACAATTTCTTACTTTTGTGCATAATTTTATAGTGAAAATATCTTTAATTATGAAAAGGGAAACACAAAATTCACGCGACCAGTGGCTAATCCAAACATAAAAATGTAATAGAATATAATGCAGTAAGGCTCTCAGGCATTATGTTGCTTTTAAATATGTTTTCTCCTGTAGATCAACTTTTCTCATTTAACATCATCCCTACTGAGTCAACACACATGTACCATGATTAGTCTTCCCTCCTCTTTTGTGTCTTTTGTATGGGGAAGTAACTTCTTTAATGGTGACCTGTTATGTTTTTCCCTATTTTCTGTCATACCTATAACGTTACAATGTTGGATGTTCATGTTAAATGTTGCCAAAGCTTCAAATAATGAGGTAAACATACTGAAAAGAAATCCAATCCAATCCACCTAAAATTTCTCACTTTTCTGAATTCTCCGGTTTCAGCAGTTCTTTCTACTTTTCTATAGTATATGGTCATTTGCCCTCAGCCCCATCCTCCTGGTAACTGTTATGTTCAGTCTGTCTATACTGCATAGCACAGGAGGATCGCCAGTCTGTTGAAGTTCTTCAAAATGTTGCCAAGAAAGTGCAGGTCGGTTGTAAATGAAAATGAAGCTTATTTAGTTTTCCTAAAGAAGAAAACGACAAACAAGATTGGATACGGTTTCTTTTTTTGGGGCTGGAAAACCCACTTCAGGGTCTTGACCAATCAGAAGACAGTTGGCTTTTAGGGGCGGGCTTAAAGAGATAGGAGCATGTACAGCTTGTTTCAGACAAGCTGAAATGAGGGCCTGCATGAAGGGCCAGTATAATAAAAAAATAACTTTGAATCATGCAAAGTTAACATACAGGAGTCACGGAACTACGATATAGAGCTTTAAATGTGCATGTGGCACATCAGAAAGTTTTCTGCTTATGTCAAAATCTATCCCACATATCTGTGTTCTCTGACATTTGCAGAACGAAGTTGTAATATTTTGAGAGAATAAAGTTTGTAGGCTAATAATACGAGAATAACGTAGCAATTTAATATGAATGAAGTCATAATATTTCAAATTAAAAATCTACCTGCCCTATATGCCTACTTCTCTGTGCATTTGCCTGTGTTATTGCTCTGCTGATGTGGTAATATCCCTTCAGACCATCTGACTGACACAGAAATCCATTTGGGACTGTACTGTTCTGCTGCTCTCACAGAAACAATTGAAAACACTTCTGATCAGGCATAAATCTCACCTCAAATCCACACAAATGTTCAAATTGAGCACCTCTGACTAAGTGCAACTCACACTGCTGTCCAAACTGTCACACTCTAAATAACTGTAGACTGCTAAGAAATACTAAAACATGCACATATGAACCAAACAACTTATTCTATTATGACCTTTTCTCATAATATTTCTTGAAATCTCAGATTATTATTTTTTGGCTCTAATACTCCATCATGGTTCACTACAGTTCCACCTTTTGGTTCCTGTTTTTCTCTCACTAATTTGCGGCTGACTGTTAACAGTTTGTGTACCAAATACATTGACTAGACACTGACACACAATAGTGGTTATATTTTTTTTTTTTAATCAACATTATTACTAGGAGCCATTAGTAGTTGCTGGATATTGTTAGGGACATGTCCTTACAATCAATACCTTATTCTACACTGTTGAATATGCAACACACTTCATGTATTGTCCTGATGGATGAGACTCACAGCTAATGCAAACCAGAACCCACAAGACAAATAAGCCTTGATGTAGTTAGGACATAAGCATCCCAGATAGTCACTAACAAACAAACACACACACCCCAAATGAAAATTAAAAGAGCTACATTAGACAGGGCAGAGCACTAAGGGAGCATAAATGAATAGCATTATGAAATGACGAATTGTCAATTGGCAGCAAAGATTAGTTGGCCTGAGCTGTTTTGTTTTATTTTTCTATGGTGAAAAAAAAAACACATTCTCATCATGGGAGAGGCTTTCAGCAAACAGCAGTCTGAACAAAGGTCAGGTGATTTTAAATAACCAACAGGCCGTTAGGACACAGAGGACCATTATGAGAATTATTAGCATCTGCATTTGGATTAGTCATGTATATCTAATTCCCACATGAGCAGTCTTTTTCATTCATTTTATATATTTATATTTAGGACCACTGTGCCTTGCATGGTATACTACTAATTAGGTTTAAGTGTTTGAGTGATGTGCTCTGGCAGCTCTGCTGTGATCCACTGCTCAGTTAATAAGTCCTGTGAGTGCCAGTGCAGACATGACCAGATAAGAAAAAAAATAATTCAGTAGTACAGAAGACTTGAGTACAATTTTACACTTAGATAAACATCAGGTTTACACTGATCACTTTTGATTGGATGCCATACTGCTCAGTCCATTTTATTGTCAGTAAATTGAGCATATTCAGTTTCTTTGTTCCCTTCGAATGATAGATTTATAGCCTATTCCTTGTGTGTTTCATATTTAAATACAGAGCATTGTCATCCCCATTTATCTAGCTTGAAGAGTGTGTAGTGTTGCAGTGCATACGCTTACATTTATCTTATGCACAAGGAGCAAACAGTCCGGTACAATTACAATCCCATCATCATCATACTAAGTACTCATTCAACAGAAAGGCCATTTCTAAATTTGTCCGTCAGCCGAGGCGGTTGGGAATTCAGCAACACCATATGTGTATGACTCAGTCGGCGAATCATTTCAAGGTTATCAAGGAGACAGTGGCAGCTCTTATCTAGGGCTTCATTTCCTTTCTATTATGGGATATGGCAGGGAGCAGGTCCCACACCACAAAGCTGTTCTCTAACGGTGTACTGTGGTGCTATAACATCACTTCCCATCTGGTCAACACTTTCCCTCCACTTTGAGCAGTGTCTGGGTGGAGAGAAAGGGAGAGAGATGGGGTGAAAAGGGATTGAAAAGAGGTGAGAGCAGTGAAAGGAGGAAAAAAGAAAGAATGTAAGATGGGAAGCTGGCAAAGGTAGTAATGCAAAGCCTGTAGAGTCAGAGCACAGACATTGGGGAAATCAGAAAAGCTCAGAGCCTGTTTGTGTAGTGGGGGTGCTTGGGTGTGTGTGCGTGCATGCGTTTATGTTTGCTGTACTCTTACTAGCACAGTTCTACCCAAACAAAGCACACAATAAACCCCAAAATAAACATGGTTACAGACAGTTTCCTAATTCCCAGCACACTTGTCATAATGGTATGGGAGAGACCTACTAAGATCTGTGAGAATAAAGTCATCAACTGTCTGTGGCTGGTGAAACCTTTAAACTTTTGTCAAGTTGTTATACTTTGGTGGTCATACTCGTAATTGTAAAAACTTGTCTCAATGAGTCAATGTAACAAGATTGACATGCCAGTAAAAGCACAGTAAAAGAAAATAGGTTTTGGATCACCAAATATCCTGTAAAGTGGTTTTATTAGATGTTTGTCCACTAGTGGGCAGAAACAAAGCTGCAAGCTCACAGACACATGGCCCTGACAAGTTATTGCATTATAAAATTATTGCTAACATGTCTTCTGAGACACCAGCAGACACAGAACAAAATGCTTTTGAATTTAGGTCCAATATATTCACTCTCCTTTTAACTCCAACTCCTAAGAAACCAATTGGGATTTAGCTGCTTGATGTTCAACTTTCTACCATATCTAGTCTAGATGCTCACTTTGTCTTTCTTTATCTTGTATTTTGTGCTGGGCAGGTAAAGTATAGTGGATTTATCTGAGCTTTTTCTTGCTATAAAAACGCTGCGGGAATCAGGTTTGATAAGAGCATTGAGACTGAACCATGCAGTAAATATAAAAGCAAAACAAGGAGCTAAAAGTGGCTAAAAAGCTATGTACTGATATTTCTGTGTGAGCAAATCATTTTACCATTTTCCATTTGATTCAAAATGTTTTAGTCATTTTCCTGATCGCATGTCAAATGAGATTAATGCCAAATAACATGGCATGGTTAAGTAAGAAAACAGCATCTGTTGAGCCAGAGTGGGAGCATCATGATGAAACATCAAACTGTCTTTTGTTCTGTTTTACAGCTGAGCTGCTGATGTGAATGTCTGCAAACTGGACACTTATGGAAAAAAGTGATGCAACAGAATGATAGTATGTATAGCAGCAAAACAGTGGCAAATCTAAAATGACAAAACAAAGTTAAGTTGCAGTATGCAGGGATGCGTGTGATGATGCTCGCATTTAAGCACAAGATATGCTGAGCGTGTTTGTGTGTATACTGTAATCGGTAGCTACTGTTGCCATGTGCTGGTGGTGTGTGCAAAGTATGGCATTCATACATTTACATTTCTCATTAGTGAAGAAGGTGTTTACAGTGCATTCACCATATGTGGTGTCATGACTTGTATGTAAAAATGAAGGGATGGGCAAGAGGCAGGGGGAGGGGAGAGTGAGAGAGAGAGAGAGAGATTGTTGATGAGCTCGGAGCCAAAGAGAAATCAGCACAATTTGCTTAATAAAATTAGGGACAGTTGAACTAAACAAAGCCAGACGCTGGCTGTGGGAGAACAGCATTCACCGCAGGACTGCAGCTCGCTAACACACAAGAACCTGACCTGAGTGTGTTGTTGTCTCTCGACCACACACCTGCCATAATAGTGGCTTGAAATTCTAGTCTGACTCTACACCAGACATAAGCTCTCAAGTGAGGCACCACCTCGCACCTGTCCATCGCTAAACCACCAGTAGACGCAGGGAGTCTGGGGTGAGCTCAAAGGGGGCCATGAATCAACAGACAAAGGAAGAGAGGGACCCTCCCAAAATGGAAGGGAATGAGGAGGTCCCCATGTCAGCTTCTGCTGAAGCCCTGGACAGTCCCTCCTCTGAGACTTTGGGAGCTCAGGCAGAACAGGCCCGAGCTACCCTAACCCCCGACCCCCGCAGCGGATGTGGGTTTTTCTGTCAGCCATGGTGTCTGCTCCTTGCACTGACCCTACTCCTGCTTTCTCTCCTTGGCAGCTGGGCAGTGGTCCACCTTACACTGGGGACCCACGGAGGATCACCTTTTCGGGTGTCAGCCAGCTATGATCAGCGGATTCCACAGGATGACACGGCCACCATCGAGCCCCACTTTACCACCAACTGTACCATGGGTAAGTTGGCACATCCATTTCTTTTTAGAAAGAACTGTAAAGTAATAAAAACTCTTTTATTATGTATACTTTTACCTGATTTTGACAACTGTAACGTTTTGTTAGAGTTGGTGGAAAATGACCTGTTAAAAAGTAGTTTAAGATAAAGCGATGAGTCCATCAACATTCACTAGTTACAGCTTTAAAAATGCAAGCACTTGCCTGATTTTTTGTAGCCATGTTTCATATCATAAATTGAACAATTATCAGACGTCAGTTTGGGTTCTCACTAGTCGTAACAGACATGTTGTTATAATTTTTTACCATTTCAAAGACAAATGATCAATATGTTAATTGGTAAAACAATGTCAAGTGTCTCAAACAACGTATTAGGTGATAACTCTTGGGATCCTTCCTTTGTTTTCAGTACTGTTTTCTTTATGTTTCCTATCACAGTTTCTGTAATATGAATGTGGACTAAATGTGTCTCACATGGCTGCAGAGTTCCCAAAGCTGCTCAAACATGTCAAACTGGAAATTGCACAGCTACATTCTGTGATTTTTAACTTCATTACACCGTGTTGTGCAATGAATTGCGTAGACTGCTCGAAACTGAAATAATATCCTTCTCTGTCAACGTCGAAAGCTCCTGAAATTGGATTAATATAACTGATTCAATTTCCTCTAAGCGAGATGCAGAAGCACAGCAGCCCTTGCTTAAACATTTAAAGTGTGGATCACTGAGGAAATATGGATAAAATCCTTGTTTCCTCTAACAGGCATATGTTTGGTAGGCAGAGAAATGAGAAATACCTGTTTTAATGGAACGTAATGTTGCACTGTACATGTGTGTTTGTGTATATGTATACAGGATCCAGATGTATTTAATCTATATTTTTCAAGCAGCTGTATGTAGAAATAGGTTTGATTTTCTCAGTGAGTGGAGTTTGAAAATGTTTCATTACTGGCTTCTGTAAGAAAAGTTCCCCAACTTGTTTACCAGACTGTTAGAGTCTGCTGAACTCGCAGAAAAAGGAATAAAAAGTTAAGAGAAATGCTTCACCAGTAGCTGCTTACATGGACTAAATTACATCTTAAAATTGGCAGCAGTACTCAAAACAGAGATTCATACATTGATATAATGTAGCTTACAACATTGTCCTTACAAGCCTACATTTTTCTGAAACTAGATATGGAATAAGGTATTTATAAATGCATTCTAGCATACTTCACCTCACATCACTCGTCCATATTGATATTTTACACTACACTTTTGAGTAGTAAATATGTAGATTAGACTGTGTAAAACGTTAGAGAGGCTTCTTGGTTTGCAGTTACCTGTGCCTGAAAATGCTCTTTAAATGCACAAGGCACTATTGATGTAGATTATAACTGAAATCCAAATCTTCGTCAGTACTTTTAAAACGTGGCCAAAATTATATTATTATTATTCTTTTGTTAATGCAATCACATAAACAATTCTGGTCATTTACAGAGAACACGAAACCATCACAAAAGGTCGGCTTTGTTTTTCCTGTTGGTATGACAGTGGCACAAACAGTGCTGCTGGACAGAGTGGACACCTGGGAATATTTTCTTATATGAACAATTGTTCACCTACCACTCGGAGAAAAGACTGACATATATTATTATTATATTCAAAGTCCACTCTATCCTAGTTCTTGTTATCCTATACCTGGTAGGCATTCAGGTGGGCTTTACTTTGTATTTTTCTATAGAACCACACAGAGCATCTTAAAAAGGTGTTTTGAATTCAGAGAGATGCATGCATTCCAGCAAATTTAATCTCCTCTACTTTTACAGAGGCAGAGTCTCTTTGAGCTCTGCAACAATGAAATCGCTTTAATGCTCGGTCAATATTTAGCTAAGGAGAAACACCGTTCAACAGGAAAGATTTGTCCATCTCTAATTCTTCAAATTCAGATCAAATGCAATGTTTGGGCTTGAGGTCAGGTCAGAGCAGTTTGTTATAGCTGGCCTAACCTTTTAACAAATCAGCAACACTTGACTCCCACATTACATTAACTGGATATGGTTGTCAAATATGCAAATACGTGTGTGTGTGTGTGTGTGTGTGTGTGTGTGTGTGTGCATGAGAAATCATGAGAAAGACGAGGAGAGGATAATAAATGCATTTCTTATTTCTTAGCCTAACCCTCAATATTGTGTACCTAACTTAAAAACTAGACGTAATCCTAACTGTTAAAAAACTAAATCCTGGACCTAGAGTAGTCCAGAATCAGTCAATTCCCCAAATTGTCTGAATCACTTAGCAAAAGAAGAAAAGCCACTGGTTAAAGTGCAAAACAAGGAAAAACACAACTGTCTCAAATTCACATACAATCAAATCAATATATGTCCATGTATTCGTGATTCTCCAGTGATTCTTTGTCAAACTGCCTTTTCTATCACTGTACGGACAGAGCCGAGCGGGTGCTGTTGCTCATGCAAATCCAGCCTCAGCTGAACAGTGTCTAATTGTTCTCAGCTCTGGGTTCACTGTGTTCCTCTTGCCAGGCAGCACATAAGCTGTGGCTAGTAGAGAGAAAAGGCATGCAGACGTGCTGTACTCTCCTCAGGCACCACCTGGGTCCCCAGCACAACACCCACTACACACATCCCACTCCCAAACTAAGCCCTAATCCGTCTCGGCACGCTCGCCGTGTGGCCTCACCGCATTTCGCGGTGTTCTAAACCTCCCCCAGTTTCCCCTCCAGCACCTGTCATAAACCTGGGCTCGAATTACCTTCCTTCCCACCTAGCACGGAACATGAAGCCAGGGCGCTCATTTAAGGCTCTCATCATCAGTCCTTGGGAAAGACAGTTGTTTGCTTTATTTGTTCCAGGCCCCTGCACTCAAATTGAGCTAATTACTACTATTGATGACCTCTATTGTCAGGCTTTTGGGGTAACTGATCCAAACTTGGGTTTGATTCATTGTATTTAATTTGATCCCAATGGTTTGAAGTTTTCACCAGAAGTCTGTGGACACAAAATGTTCTCTATTTCTCAGTGGTACAGTTGCACAACAGTTTCCTGCAGACTTTTTGGAAGAAAAGCATGATTGTTCTGAAGTCACTGAGAGAGAAAAACATGCTAATAATGAATTTCATTTCCGTCCTCTTGTGGTACATTATTACTTGTTGTCTTTTTAGCACGTCCGCCTTGAGATATACAATATTAACAGTTAGAAGTCATAATATTCCCCACTTAGTGTTAAAGCTGATTCAGATTCATCTAAATCACATACATAAATGTAGTTTTAATCAGTTCTCCTGATGATCTTTTAAATCTGAATTGGAAATTTAAAAACGTCCATTTCCTCCCTCTTACTTTGTTTTCTTGAGTAGGAAGGTGGTGATTACTCAAGCCAGTGAAGTGGGAGGAGATATAGTCAATAAAGGATAAATAAATGGAGCAATGTCTGGCTTCTTTCTCCATACCCTTCCACTTTAATTAACTCATCAGTCACAGGGCCAACAAGCAATCCAATTTGTTGCCCCTAAAGTGACTTGTGTGGTTATATGCCTATCTCTGGAGCTCATCCTCCTGACAGGAAGTTAGAATCCTGCCTTCTGCCAGTATTTCTATATGGTTGTGGCATAGCCGTACAGAGAACGTTATTATTGAAGAGCAGCAAACCTGTCAATGACACTCTTAGACTCCTACAGTTTCTCATCCTGGAAGTAAACAGAGACTATTGTGATGACTGACAAGCTCATTACCAGATTGTGTCAATAGCAGATTTGACTTTGACTGTCTTTAGTACTGTGGCGAGGCAGATGTTCACATTTGACTTCACACTTATAACAGTGTTTGTCCAATGAAGATGAGTATATTCGTATTTGTACTCTTGTATTAGCTTGCAAACTGTCACAATTCATTTTCACAATTGGACATGTAGCTGAGACAAGGCAGCGGTGAACCCCATGGGAATTTTAACCGGTGACCTTCCCTTCCCTGGCTTATTTCCCTAACCATTACACCCTGCTGCTGCAGGCCCTTAATGGAGCGTTACGGCGAGTCTATACTTTGCGATTAGGTACACTGCAGCGTGAGGGTGTCCCTAGGCCCATCAATCACACACGGCCCTGTGGAGGCAATGAGGGAAATGGGTTTGGAGAAAGCCGGTGGAGTGGACAGAGTGTTAGACATGTGGATGGATGGGTGATGTGGTTTTGTAGGGGGAAGAAAACCTATTCAGTTTCATAACATGGTACTGAGACTCGCCTTTAAATACGCAGAACATCTCCAGTATAAGCATTTAATTGAGTTTTCAATTTCGCTCTGACTGCATGAATAAAATAAACTCATCCCTGGAGTTTTTGTTATTGGGTAACAAGCACAGGCTGCTAAAAAATGTATTTATATTCAACAAAAATAAATCCCCCACTATCACAACAGTGTGAGAGTGTGCTTATGAGATCAAAAGAATGTCAAAATTGCAGAAAGTGTATAAGGGTTGAGGGATGTCATACAGTGACGCAGCAGCCCATAAGGATGAGTGATAAAGTACAACTGATTGCATTGTTTCCCATCAGTCAGGGAAAGACTCATCAGCTCTGCCAGCGCCCATCACTCTGTAGATGCACACGTTTGCAGACTGAATAATGTCAGACAGGTGTGCAAAGTCTCAGAAGTAGTGTGTTGGTTCTTGTTGTGAATTCAAAGTGTAATTTTCGGCAGACGCAGAAATCATAAGATCTATGTACAGGATGTGTTTTTATCATTTATTTCCTGCAGTGTCCATACTGGATCAGTACTTAAAGAAAGTTATATTCTACTTGTAAAACTTTCTTTAGCAGGAACAAACTTACAAAGTAAATTCACTGTTAGAAACCTCTTGCTTAAGACACTGAAAGCTTTCATGTTTAAGCTACACTAGGCAACTGTTTATTTTTATTTTTATTAAGATTACTATACATGTTTATCTATGTTTTCTATACTTAATATAAATGTGACAAACAATTTGAATTTAATGTAGTAAGTACATACAGAAAATAAATTCAAGGTTTGATTAACATGTACCATAAGAAGACTCGAATAAAAGCCTGTGCAACCCATATCAGTTAAATTTTCCATATAAAAAAATCAATTATAGAAAACTTCTATAAACTTCTCTAAAATTCTATTATTTGTTCATGAGATGAATGTATACTTCAGATATTGGATTTTTATCTATGGACTGTCAGAGTGAAATAGAGTACTTTTATTTCTGTCCATGCTATGGGTTGCCTGAGACAGCTGGATCTAAGAGCTTGAATCAGCTTACGTCTGATTGGCCGGTAGGGCCTCTCTCTCTCGGTCATCACCGGCCTTCAAGCATCACTTCAGAGTCATGGCAGCATTCTGAGGAAATCAGGTCGGCTGAGTCAGTGAACTCTTTTAAGTCCCTTCTTAAAACATACTTTTATAGGAGAGCCTTTCCCGATCTTATTTGACTTTATTTTATCCCTGTTTATTTTAATCTATTTTATTAATTTTATATTTATCTTAAACGTGTATTTTAGTCTTTTCAATGTTTTCTTGCTTTTATCTTGTATTGTTTTTGTATTATTGTCTTTTGGGTATTATTGTCTTTACACCTGTTAAAGCACTTTGTAACTTGTTTGTGAAAAGTGCTCTACAAATAAAGATTATTATATTATTATTATTATTATTATTAATATTATTATTCCCCCTACAAAATGGCTTTAGGGCATAAATGGGGTGATGGCACTTGAGAGACCCAGGTTCAATTCCCACTGTGACACCAATGTGTCCCTGATCTACTTAACCCCCTAGAAGCATGGGACCTCATATTTACATATACATACATACATATATATAAATATATATATATATAATATAGAGTCACCTTGGATATCTCATGGCAAGGACTGCTCATGTAAATATACAGAAATGTAGCATATGAGCTTTACATTGTACTTTTCTCATATTGGCTAAATATGCTAGCCTATATTGAAAAGATGCCAGGATTTATTATTGTTATTCCACATGTATCTGTTCATTAGATTGAAAGACCTGCTGGATTACGCTGTATGGCTGGTTATTGGATGTATTTTTGGCCTGTCATGGCATTTAGTAGACCACATGCATGTTCAGATTGTTCGGTACTATAACTGGTGAAGATTCTGTGGTAACACTTTCTATGAAGGTCATCGCTATAATGAATTATACATATATTTATAACACAATATAATGCGTCCATAAGACATTATAACAGCTATTATAATCGCTTACAAACATGCATTAGGCGCTATAGTTCATAATATATTATGACTTTTTGATTTAATGTTTTATAACTAATAGTAATACCAGTTTATATCAATGTGCGGCAAGAATCTCTGACCACGTTCCATAACACATTATAACCATCGATTACAGGTGGACATAATACCATATGAACTAATTATAAGACCTTATAACACGTAATTGTTTGCTTTAAGTAAAGTGACACACTTTTTGCGCAGGAAAACAACTTTTATTTGTATTTCTTCACTTTATGAACAATCTGAAAGGATTTTGAACATTTTGCAGTTTAGCACAAAAACACAACTTAATTACATCAAGAAAACTCACTGTCAGGGTGGTGAAAGATCGCTCAAGAGAAGACCTGTTGCCGACCAACATCATGTAAGAAGAGGCTCAGATGTCACAGATGAATGGCGAGCCTATGGACAGGCCCTAACAGATGCAGTGGACAATTAAAGACAACCACTTCACAAAGCGTAGCCTATTAAAAGATATTTTAAAGTAATTAATTAATTAATTAAAGTAAGTAAAGTAATAAAAATAATAAATTAATTACTAATAAAGTAATAAATATGTAAGTTATTATAGCGATGACCTTCATAGAAAGTGTTACCGATTTTGTTTTCCTATCAAATGAATGCCAAAATGTTGGTTTCATGATTAACAGGCATAAGTGGCATACTTTCTGTTATTTTGTTCACATGTCAAAGCAGTATATTGCCCCTATCCCACCCTCGCCTTTAGATCTACCCAACCCCTTTAGGTGACTATGTTACTTGTTTACACTGATCAAATGTGTGTTCAACATTTGAGCGTCAGGCATTATTTCTACCAAAGGAATGAGAATCCACCGACTCTGTGGTACTTGCAATAGGTTATGCTTCAAAGGCATTTGAATTCCCCATTGTAGCAGAAGTTAAAATAAATCAGGGTCAAGGTGCAGGCAGAGTGCCCTTAGGAAATAAAATCAAATAGTGTTCCTAAAACAGAAAAGGTGATGAAATGTCTGCTGCTCTTGAAAAATGTTAACATCATTACAATATAACATTTAATTAAATTCAGGGCGCAAGATACTAAAGTCTGCACTCATTGTGTGAAAGTGCTTGGGGTCATTTTTTGTGTAGGCAACTTTAAAAGGTTACTTGTCAGGTTAGTATCAGAGCAGATACAAATCTAGTATATTGGATTGGTGCATCGCTTTCACTACACTGTGATGAAACATCCCAGTTTTGAAAAATCTATTCTCATTGTTTGGAATCAATAGATATTGCAGAAATTGTCTTTTAAAATAGTTTTTTCTACCTATATTTAAATAAATTTTCTGCAATATACAAAGCGATATGTTGTTTGGCTTCTGTCCATTCTATTCGCAAATGAAAATTCTAATGCTTTGTTGAGAATCTAAAGACCTCCACATGCACTACAATCCATACATTCAGTCTTTAAATCATATTGCCATCTCTGTACGCCACGTTTTCTACCTAACACACAATATAACCTGTTTTTATTCATTCTTTGTTTTTGTTTTATTAACTTAAATGTGGATTTCACTATCTGCCTGGATTTTAAAAAATCAACAAAACAGTTATTTTTGATACCAAGATACTCATTGCATATCGGTTTCATAAGTAAATAAAGAGGCATAAAGGAGGCACTTGGCAGTTCATCTATCTGGTATATTTACTTGGAGGTAATTTGATGCTTATTGCTCTGTTTTTGTTGTGGGTTCTGTGGGTCTTTTGCTCAGCATACTTAAGGGTCCCTTGGAATCTTGCTGGAGGTCACACATTGTTAACCCAAAGGGAATGCCTAATGACAAAAAAAGCAGAAGCAAGTAAAAAAAAAAAAATCAACTAACAGAAGATACAACCTGCCAAGACAAGGCCCTATGTGACAGTACTAAGCTTCATCACATTCTACCTCTAAGCTCTTGCCTTAGGCCTTTCCGCGAGCAGCATCCCCTCACCACAAACTGGGTTTCTGTTGCAGGCACCTTTCCAAGGCAATCTACACAGACAGTTTCATTTTAAGATATTGAGCAAGTGGTAATGGCTCAGGGCACCAAGTAAAGTGTTCCAAGCATACGTGTGCCAAATGGAACAGCTGTCTAAGGCAACCCTGACCTGGCACAGAGGAGGACATTTCTGGATGTTACAGACCATTGAGGAAAAGTCAGTCATTAAGATAAAGCAATCTTAAATCTCATTTCATTCTGTAGAATGCTGGCATGAAATACTTATTCTGGCCATTAAGTTACTTCTGTCCATTTATTTGAAATGACAGGCTTTACTGTCTTGTACATAATTACTATGTAGTATTTTCATCTCTTGTAACCGAAGTCTGTTAGAGAGATATATTTCACGGATTCTGTTGGGTGCTCACTCACTAACTATACTGTGACCTTTGCTGACTTCACTCTACAACTTATACAACTTCAACAACATAGACAGAATTTATGTCCTTAGAATGTAGCCTCTGATATATCCCAATGCATGCTGAAGTAATCGTTGATTCTTGATGTTAACAAACCTCATCGTCATTTCATTATTCTTGTCAGTTTTATATAGTAAAATCATAGGCATTACTACCTGTGAGATGAAGGAATCAATTACACACATATGTCCACAATCATTTGTATTTTCAACCTTAAAGTTAGTGAAGTGAGTCGATTTCTTGTTTGGAATGGATTCAAACCTGCTCACCTGTAATCAAACCAAAAACACATGGTTTACACTGACAAATCAAAGCCCTCTGGTCTAATGCTGACTGTTTTAAAAGAAACAAATGCTACAATCTCACCATGGCCACTCTGTCTGTGGGACAGATACTTTGATATCAAAGCCACTCTGTATACTTTGTCGATAACCATGTTTACTGACCCTCGTAGACAAATAAGTGTTGTTACACAAGAAGCTTCAAAGGTGAGAAAAGCCAGCATGTGAGGTGTTGTGATTCATGGATAAGATGCGGAGAAGTGATTATGCATAATGTGAATGTCAGTCTTTTGTATATTTCAAGGAAATGACCACAAAAAGCGCAGATAAAAGTAAAAGCAGCATTAAGGATCATTCTAACCAGTTTCAATCTTACCTAAAACTTGGGTATCATGGATGGCTCGGCTCTAGGGTAGGCAATCGGTCGGTCCAGCACTTTGGTCCTGATTGAAATATCTCAACAACTATTGGATGGATTACTATGACATTTTATACAGACATTGCCCTGAGGATGAATTGTAATATATTTCATCACTTCAACTAGCGACACCATCAGGTCAAAATGTCAGGTTTTCCAATACTTTGGTTTATCACTTAATACCTGCAAAACTAATGACATTCCCATCAGCAGAGGTCATACTTCGTTTTTAGTTCAAATGTTAGCATGCAAACACTTAAAACTAAGGTGGTAAACATGTACTTGCTTAACTGGATGTTAGTTAGCATTGTCATTGCTGTTAGTATTTTGCTCAAAGCACTGTTGTGCCAAAGTACAGCCTCACAGAGTAGCTAGCATTTCCATAGACTTTTAGCGTTGTTGCTTTGATGCAACGTCTCTTACAAATGTTTGGTCACAATGGATCAGTATGATTCCAAAATGGGGAAATTATGGCCCTTATTAATTACGTAGATTTTATTTTATAGTATACTTAATTAAGTCCCATCATGTGGAAGTGATGCCTTGTTTGAAAGGGTCCATAGCTCCTCTATAAGATTCACCAGTGTATTATCATTGCCAGAATCACCTCTTTCCACACTTTCAACACTGACGTGACATGAACTCACCAAACCTAAAAGAACAGATGATGTACTCACAGCAGATCTGGTTAACAAGTTAACTGTCAAACATACATTGCAAATGATACACATTGCATGGGTCAGGTTTTAAAGTATTGCATGCAAGTAAAATAATTTGACTATTCTGATCAATTTTAATTTATTTGTAATATAACAATGAGTATCACATGAACATAAACAATATGCCAATTATCTGCAAAGGCATCTCTGGAATGTGGAATAAACACTAAAGGTATTATTTTCAGTTTCTATCTCTTCCAGTCTGCTCATGTGTGTGCCGCTCTCTCTCCAGCAGGGATCATGACAGATAGTGATAGTGATTAGGCAGAGCTCTGACCAATCGAGCGTGACTGTGTGCAGTTAATTGAATTCATGGGCAAATACTTCTTGTCCAGTGAGAAACTTGGCCGCATCCATCTTCAGCATCCCAGCGACTGTAAATCTCCATGAATGTCTCCAGATTCTGTCTTCAGTGTGGTGGCAAGATAGTGGCGCTGCCTGTGGGCCGCTTGAGATTTTACTCACGTGTGACAGAGAACAGTCCTCCATTACAGCATTTGAGATTAGAGAATACACCGTAGTAAATTCAGAAAGGGATAAATTAGTTCTAACTATTGCTGAATTGAATGCTAGACTCAATTGAGTCTGTGGAGGTCTTATTTCTTGTGTATTTTTATTTGTCTGTAGTTTCCAGTTAGTTCCATTCTGTACACACAAAGCACACCCAAGCAAACCAGGCAATTCTTCATTGTTGTTGTTTTAGAGCACACAGACGGATTCCAGGATATGACTGACATACTTGCTCATCTGTAGGAAAACAAAAGCCATATTAATTTCAGTATGAGTCTCCCCTCTCCATGAGTCCAGACTGTGTTTTTTTTTTTTGCAGGTCTACTTCAACAATGATATGTCTGTTTGTAATCAAATCTGCAAGCAGTGTCCACCAAACCATAGCAAAGCTTTTATACAAATGGTGTGAGAAAATGCTTTGCATGATATCATGATATCCCACTAAGTGAGAAGTCAGGATATGTATGATGCAAAAATGGTTAGTGCTGAAATAATTTCAGCTAGTGTAGTGTGTAAAGAAGGGCCCCCTATACTTCTAACACAGTGCAACACCAAAACTTCAGTACATTGGTTTGAGCCAGTAGGAAAATGTAAGTTTGCTTTAATTACCATGACATCACCAAATTTATTGGCATCTATATCAACCACTTTATTTTCTCTTTATGCATGATACCTCTGACCTTATTTCTTGGATTTGAAAGATTTCATCATTTCTGAAGTTTGTCAGATTTTACAGTATTTTACAAGCTTGACAGCGCTCAAGACACTACAACAAGAACATGTTGGGCATCTCCTGTGTGTTTAGCCTACATTTTGGCAATCATTTAATTCCTGTTTTGCTGTTGATGTTTTCGGGGAAAGCATTCCCTGATTCTCATCCTGTGCGCAGATGGCTGAATGAAAGTTGAAAAATGAAGGCAACTTCGCTGGTAATCTGATTAGTTGGATTTTCTGAAGAGGAAGGTGGAAAAACAAAACCTTCGTGAAAACACATCTTTAAAACATACTCAGCTGACATTAGAAGACTGAAGAAGAATGTGTTTGACTTAAGAATAGCATTCCTTGTGATTAGAAGTGATAAAACTACTGCGTAATACCCACATTAATATAAGTATATTTTAAGACATTTATAAAATAACATTTTGTGCTTGCATTAATGTATGCACTATATTAGCTGGTGATACTGTCAGGGTGTAGAAAAATACCAGTACATGAAACGCTACCTACTCTCTCTGCCTACAGGATGTCAGCAGAGGCAGCATCAGCTTTTACAGCATATACTGATGGAATTTACACGTTCTAATTCACTCTGCTCTGGTTACCTGCTAATTGCTTAGCAATTATCCACTGAAAGTTGACAACTATCACTCCTAGTAACTTACAGAGCACTGTACGCTAAAACAACCATATACATAAAATGTTTCTTTCCACAGTCCATAACCCTGATGAACACTAACATCACTCATATTGTGTCACTAACTCTCTAACACTAAAACATCCACTTATCTATAAATTATAAAGGATATATTTATAGTTTAAAACCAGAGTCAAATTCCTTGAATGTGTAGTGTACACAGTTGTCCAGTCAAGCTGTTTCTGACACTAAACATACCAGATTGTGACTGATGGCTCTCTTCTCTCCTTCCTGACATTTAGACGAAAGCAACAAGAGCAGTACAGTAAACAGCAGCATGTCTGTCTCATTGTCTTTCCTGTTTCTTCAGCTTTGCAACAGAAGATCAATGTCAGTGTAGACCTGCAACCCTGACTCTAAAACCCAGTGGGTCTTGAAAAAGACAGCCACGCAGCTGACATCATTTTGAAATGAAACTCATTTGTAATGAAACCTTGCAAAGCTGGAATATCAGAAAAATAATGTGCTAAAAAGCAAACACAAGGGCTGAATTGACACTGTCTTTGATTAAGGGAATATACGTGTCTACTTATGAAAGCTTCTTTTCCTACAGCATTTATTTACTTGTGACTGAACTATAGAATCTCTGTTGATATCTGAAAAGGTTCGCTTTGTTGCTGCATGAAAGTTTTCTTTCATTGTCTTGTCTGGTGGTTTTGTTGTCTTTTTTTTAATACCTTTAAATATTTGCATATGCACCTGAAATAATACTCCTTTTAAACTTGCCAACAGTATGTCAGGTACAATAGCTTGAAACCAAAAGATCTAAATGAGCTCAACTCAAGCAAAGTGTGCACCTTCTGCACTGCGGTTTACATTACGTTAGTGAATAAAAGTGTGTTATACCTGCGTAAGGTGAGACTGTTCTCAAGCCAACATATTGTAGAAGGGAAAAAACATCTTGCTTTGTCTGTGTTTCCAGTTTTGTAATATTAACAGCCATACACAGAGAGACTAATTGTTAGACATTTAGCTGTAACCATCAAGTGCCTCGATTCACATGTTTGCGTATCTATTTGGTCATTTATCAGGGGCTGATTTGCCCTCTCCAGTCACCTCTCCAGCTTCGCGCCACTCATTCATCATTCCTCTCACAAAGCCAAGCCAACCCCCTGAGCACACGGATAACAAAACTCACTTACTCCCACAGGCAATTCATCCCCCACTGACCTACTTGTTTTCACAATCTGACAAGTGTGATTTAAGAACTGCGGTAGGCCAGGAGTGCAGCGGCCATGTCTGGCTGCACTCACCTGCCCCAGGAGCTTAAAGTTCAGCCGCATCGCCACTTTGATACTTTTTGCTCCTCTGTCATCAAACTAAGATAAATCGATGAATTTACATACCTTGCCCAGAGGTCTCAGTGTACTCAAGATAACTTTTTTCTTTCTTGATAAATAATGCTGCTTGCGGTGTCAACATTATACAGAGAGGAAGCCACTGAGCACAACGAATGCATAATGTATGTGTTGAGCATGACTCAATACACATAGCAAGACCACATCTATACCTACACAGTTGGCCATAAACAAACAAGCCTCCTCCTCACCTCATTTGAATAAAAATTGTATATTTGCCTACTTCTGTGCTCCTCTGTCAATGTCCCTGAGACTATAGTTTGTGTGGCAGCGTATGCACTGTTAACAGCCTTTAGTTTGTAAAAAAACAAATGCGCTGAAAGACGATTCATAGTGTGCAGCATGGCACTGTTGGAAAAGGGTATTCATTATCAAAGTCATTTACTCAGGCTAATATGTTTTTTAAAGAATCTGAACAGGATTATTCATTGACATGTTAATGTGGCTCTCTGTAGTCATAAAGACCCTGCCACAATGGTGGACTGTGGGAGGCCCCAGACTAATGTGTTTTTGTCCATTAAAAAAAATGCCACCCCCTCTTTCTTATCCATTGAGTTGACTGTGCCAGTTTCCTCTGGGCCTTAAGGTACCTCAACCACAGTGAGAGTGAAGTGTGCTGTGAATCAGCCATAGCTGTGAAATTTCTGCCCTCTACTGCATTATAACTAGACAGTAATGTCTGTGCAACTACCATGCAAGCGTGGCACTACTATACTACTGTATTGTCACTACTGAAACCTACCTTATTTTTTATACTTTTAAGATGGCACATTTTCAGAGCTGCCAATTCATTTTGTTTTTGCTTTAGATTTAAAAACAAAACAGATAGTGATAGTGATTGCATCTAGTACGCCCACACATTTTCCCCTGTGAAATCAAACCTGCCAAAGCATGCAACAACAAGCAGTAACTGTATAGTAGCTCCATTGACATCAGCCATAATTACTTCTGTTCATTTTTAGTAATATTGGTTGGCCTTGCCTTGATTGTTGTCTGGAGAGAATACTAGCCTAGCATGCTACGTGCACAACTAAAAGCATCAACGTCAAGCTATAGTAGTAACATTGCTTATTAATGGGCTTTGACATTACATTGTTTGTTATTTTGTTTAGTTCCTTGTGACTACTTGTGTTGTGTGATTTATGCTGTACTTAATCTTGTCCTGCCGCATGTCTGTGAGCCTGCCACCCTAAATTAAGTCTGAGCCTGAGGAAAGTTCTACTGAAGGTGTGTCTCACAGAAATATATGCAAACTGAAAAACAAAGAGTACATTCATTACAAACTTCATGTTAAAATTAGCGTAGCATTACCGCCTATCTTGTCAGCTCAGCGAACACCATTTGCTCTGCGCTGCCTCTCCCGAAACGGCCTCCAACGTTATCAGACTTCCGTCTCCAACTTCGTCTGACTGGAGAACAAATCTACATAATACAGATCAAGGGCAAACTACAGTAAGCGGAGCCAGTCACTCATGATAAGGATCACTTCCCTTTTTTTTTTCCTTATGAGAGAAGGAGCGAAACAAGATCCCCATCGGCAGACAGGTTTTTTTCCACTTCACTGTTTTGTTCTCTTTGCTGTGATCAACTTCTGATGATTAACGTGGAGGTGAGCAGTTAGTTTCCACAATCTGGAGATACCACCTCTCTGATTTGCATAGATATGCAAATGACCCGGGTTACAGTTAGGTTGTTGAGACTGGTGATTTCAATTGGTGTGTGTGTGTGTGTGTGTGTGCGTGCGGTCCCTCCCCTGGTGCTACCTGTTACAGTATCTAGGTCATTGTTTTTGCTGCCTGTGTTCCTTGTCTGATGGATATGTACTGTATTCAAAACCAGATGCTTATGCAGCCTGTTATTTATGATGCTACAGGCAGTCTGTGGATGTCATACAGGGTTTACAGTCAGGGGTTATACTAGCCTTTGTCACTGACTGATGTACTTTTATGTAGCTGCATACAGCATTTTTTCTACTGTTTGTAGGTTGTGTTTTCCCTGAGCTACTGATTTGTGTTTTGTGTCTTACATGTAAATCTAGCAGTGATACTCAATAAGTAAACTTGGAACATAATCGGGAGCTATTTTTCTTCGCCTCCAAAAGTAGATTTTTTTTGTTGTTGTTTCATTTTCTGATTTTGCAGCCAACAAGCAAATAATATTCTACACTCTGACTGCGCTGTGGAAACATTTTGCTTTGCGAGAGGTAATATAACAATGACTGTGTGAGGAAACATTTAATATGACAAGTTTCCTTTGTTTTTCTTCTTTTGCTCCTCCTCTGTCCAGAGTCCTCACCCGGCCCGAACATCACACTGGAGGGCGAGTACCACTGTCACCAAGGACCTGGGATCCCACTGGTTAAACTGTGCGACTTCAGTACAGACTGTCCACACGGCGACGACGAAGGCGACCTATGTCGTGAGTACACCATGAACACAGCTGTTGTGAACAACGTGCAAGAGAAAGGCTCACGTGTCCGCTGCCCTTTCTGCATTCACTTCTGGATCACAACGGCTGATTTGTGAAGTTGGTCAGCCGGAGTGAATCGTCTTTAATGAAGCTGTTGCTTTGTAACCAACAGAGCAAAAACGGAGTGCCTAAGCTTTTCAGACAAAGAGACAAAGGGAATAGTAGAAAAAAAGGCAGTGTAGCTATACTTGGCTAGCATTTCTCACCCATGACATATTCTATGGTTGTTATTTCTATCTCTTTGCACATTTGTTTTCTGCTTTTCTCGAGGCCTAGGAGGAACACCAAGCATGCTGACATCTTATTCACAAGTGAAGTCCCCCAGGCCTTGCTCTGTGTGTGTGTGTGTGTGTGTGTGTGTGTGTGTCTGTGCGAGTGGATCTTTTTCAGTCCTACCTGCATTCATGCATTTTTACATTGTGTTCATGATTTATAGACACACAGTTTATAGATTTACAGACACAAACCCTGCACAGGTTTCTGTTTATGTTGTACTTTGATTTCCCTTTTTTTCACCCATATTAAACTGAGCTGAATGAATTTGCTCCTACCCACAGTGCAGGTCAGCCTCCCATTTGGCACTAAAACGATGGCTGCTCCCTTGTGCTTATAGGTTTGCTAACTATGGGAGCTGAGAGATAAGAGGGTGAAAATTTCAGCCAGGCACAGTTTCTCTTTCTACTGCAGGAGGACTTATCAGTGCTAATTGGTCTGAGAGGCTAACCCAAGGGTATAATCTCCATTTGAATGAAGTGTGTGTGTGTGTGTGTGTGTGTGTGTGTGTGTGTGTGTGTGTGTGTGAGAGAGAGAGAGAGAGAGAGAGAGAGAGAGAGATTGTAAAAGCCATTTTGATTCTAAAAGCCAGAACTGGAAATGTGAGCATAAATAATAATCTGTAAAATCTCGCACACACCACTGGCTTCATTCAGTAATCATCTACAGCAACAGATTTATATACTATGAACATATGAATATTTCTGTTATAATAATAATATTCCCGAATTATGTGTTAAGAAGACCATAATAAGTCTTATAATTGTTTATTTACATCAGTAACAAACAGAGCATGCAAGGGCTTTTATAATACTTGCCACAGACTGATGGTTGTTGCAGGGAAAGGCTTAATGCTGTGAGTCGACTGGGAAATGTTTTAGATCTGATGACTTCTTTTCGCTACATATCCAAACATCTTTCCACTGTGTGCCCTCATAATGAGTGCACACATGAAGGACAGCTGTCATTTGTCTTGAAGGAAGGTTATCTTTGTGTTTATCTATTCTTAAAAGTGTAATATCCTTTTTGATTAAGGACAAGGACCGACAATCCATAATCAGTCCACTCATATCTCATATGTGTCTCTTCTCTCGCTGTCACCCACAGTCTACTACTGTACCTCAGCACTGTATATGTTCCTTTTCATTTTCTTCACTCGTCACAATTACCCCCTGCTACCCAAATCACATAGTGTTCCCTCTCTGATACCCTATTCTTTATGATCTTTCCACGAGTTATCTTCATCTGATTTGATCTATTTAAATCCTTCATAAGTTGTGCCAAGGCTCGTTAACAGGAAAAAGCAGAGAGAGGCAGGAGGAAAAAACTTAGCTTGTGTCAATCACAAAGATTCCTGACATATAAGGAAAATCAAGTCCCTGTGGATCTCCATCACCATCCTGCCCCTGCATCATTATGCACTAACACATCCTCCACTCTTTCAGAGTCACAGCTTCCTCAGGTTGATTTTAGTCAGGCTAAATTCTGCAGACACCCCACTGCTTTCCAACACTGCCGTTTCCCTGCAACTACAGAGAAATGCTGCTTGCATCAAAGGTGTGTGCAAGCAGGAATTTTAAATAGGAATCTGCAAGTTTATTTTTTTTGTTTTTCTTGAAACATCACTGTCCTCCCAAAGATCATTCATTACACAGTGAGACCAGTGCTATGATGGCTTTCTTTGGTTGATTCCAGACTAGCCCCAAACATGTCACCTCTTTCTGTTCACCTGAGTATTTCAGACCTATAGTATCAAAGGTAACTGTAATAATTTCAGTGTTACAACACTGTTATTACATTTGACAGTGTCATAATATTTTATTATATCTTCATGAACTCTATCATTATGTGAGGTAAGGAAATTATTCATGACACATCATAAGAGCATATGCCAATGTAATCACACTTTATTATATGGAGCCTGCCATATAGCCATGATGTGTCATTTCGTCAAGTTGGCATGACAGACATCAGTAGAGTAGTGTAGAGTGACACGTATAACTAAATGACACTTCATAAAGATTAAGTAATGTTCATATCTGTTTTCATAAAATAGGAATGACACTGTTATGTCAGCCTTATTCACACCTCATTAAATAAAGTTAGATAAAGTCAGGTTGAATCTATTTGAAAGTGTCAAAACTAGACTGATGTGGAACAGTTGTGAATGATAGCTTGGGTAACAAAAGCAGCAAAGGTAATGCAGATGTGACATCATCACAGACGTCTTTAATTATGTCATGAGAAGCTATCATATGATGTGACTTCGAATCTCTGCTTCGTATGAAGAACATCTAAGTGACACTAACTGGTTTACGTAACAAGGAAAGTGACTCATAATATCACAAGACACAGAAGAACATGACTTTCCAGTTCAGAGAAGCATTTATTTGCTTGAGGAAAAACATAACAGAAGAACATACTATAGCATCAGTGTTGATGTTTTCTTTGTATTACTAAAGATACAATGTGTAAGAGTTTAAAACATTTTTTTCTAACTTTATCTCACTGAACGGCTACTTTATTAGGTACCCCTGTTCAATAGCTTGTTAACACAAATAGTTAATCAGCCAATCACATGGCAGCAACTCAATGCTTTTAGGCATGTAGACGTGGTCCATACAACTTGCTGAAGTTCAAATCGAGCATCAGAATGGGGAAGAAAGGGGATTTAAGTGACTTTGAACGTGGTATGGTTGTTGGTGCCAGACGGGCTGGTGTGAGTATTTCAGAAACTGCTGATCTACTGGGATTTTCATGCACAACCATCTCTAGGGTTTACAGAGGATGGTCCGAAGAAGAGAAAATATCCAGTGAGCAACAGTTGTGTAGACGAAAATGCCTTGTTGATGTCAGAGGTCAGAGGAGAATGGCCAGACTGGCTTGAGATGACAGAAAGGCAACAGTAACTCAAATAACCAAAGTATGCGGAATAGCATCTCTGACCGCACAACACGTCAAACCTTGAAGCAGATGGGCTACAGCGGAAGACCACACCGGGTGCCACTCCTGTCAGCTAAAAACAGGAAACTGAGGCTACAATTCACACAGGCTCATTAAAATTGGACAATAGAAGATTGGAAAAACATTGCCTGGTCTGATGAGTCTCTATTTCAGCTGCAACATTCAGATAGTAGGGTCAGAATTTGATGTAAACAACATGAAAGCATGGATCCATCCTGCCTTGTATCAATGGAGTGTGCAGATGTGTGCGAGCTATGGTGCCCACTTGCCCGGCTCCAGTTCTGGTGCCCATTCTGAAATCAGTAAGCTAATGGGACCGCTAAATTAGCTACATAGCTAACTGAGTTAACCAGCTAACAGCAGAAGTATAAATTTGACACTAGTCTCCATTCTTACACATTGCATCTTTAAAATAAAAATGAAAAGGTGTTGGTTTCATGATATTAGGTCTTCTTCCTGAAGAATACCTGCTTTATGATGTCTGCTCGGGCCAGTTTCACTTCCATTATCTGGATGATGCTATTTCCAAAAAGCACATTGTTATCATGGCCCTCAGAGATTCTTATAGGTAATGGGCACTCTCAGACAGTAGCTCGGGATAAAAGGACTATAAAGCAAACCTAAGGTGAAAACACTGAAATGGAACTCAAACCCACCTCGTTGCTATCAGAAACTCAACTGAAGGTTTAAGTCTGATATGAATTTTAAACATTCAGCAACACCTAAAATCATAGAAAAAGGGAATGATTTAACAGATTTGTCATTAATAGACATTAAGGTATTCAAGGTAAAAGAAAGTGCCTCATTTTAGAACACAAAAATGTAGTTTCTCTGATTTCAAGTTCAGCACTGTAATACACACACACACCTGCACGCACACACACACACAGCTGTAATCTGTAAGTGAAGATGGACCGGAAAATAGTCCTGAAAGTGAAAAATTCAATCAAAAAATGTGCCTTTGGCAAAATAATGGGTCTTTAAATATTTGCACTACCTAAGTTGTATTTGATTTATTCTGTCAGTTACTTAACCAAACATAAAAGGAGAAACCTTGTTTGCAAATCAAGGACTTTGCCCTTTTTCATTAAGCCAGTGTGTGGAAAGAAGGAGACATGCCTATCTCTTTTTGAGGTTACACAAGCACAGAATCCAATTAACCATTTTCACTGTAGTGCTACTGTACAGAATAACTTTGTAAATTGAAGTCAGTGGCCGAAATGCTTCCGAGGCTTATGCCATTCTGTGAAGTGATTTCAAGTTGATTGCCACCCCCAAAACACATCATGTCACCAACTCGGCTTTCTCATTTCCCCTCAGACCTCCTTCCTTCACCCTCTACTCTTTCCTTTCTCCCCCTCTAGACACTTCATGCCTTTTCCATTTTCTGCTTGTGGTTCTAGAGTCACTCTGAGAGCCTCAAGGCCCCTCCCCACCGTACCTCAACCCTAATTCTCACCAACACATTGAGTCCTGTGAGCCATTAGTCTGCACCCCACGCATGCCTCTCTCCTCTCAACCTCTTCGCCTTCACTGTCGCTCAAATCCTTGATCCCCAGTCTCCGCCCCGCCCCTGTCCTTTTTCTCCTTGGCAGTTTGGCTGTCACTGTTCACTCCATTCTCTCTTCTTTCAACCCCCTGCTGGGTCCATCCACTCATTATATGCACCCCTACCCCTTCTTATCTTTTCTCCCCTACTCCCCTGATATTTTCTCTCTCCTGTCTCTCTCCAGGCCACTTTCTCAATGGCAGCTACTGCTCTTTTGAAGAGGGCGAGTGCAGTTGGCAGCCAATAACGGGCCGTGGTCTCTCCTGGAGACGACTCCTGTCACCAGCCAAGGCTAACAGACAGAGCTGCCCATCATCAGGTGGCTCATACACGTCTCTTATGATATTATGAACACTGTTCTGATCAAATAATGAAATGGCTTATTTGCCTTATTTGTGTTTGTATCGCATTAAAATGGACTTCAAATGGGAACATTTTACAGAAAAGCAAGACTTGAATTTAAACCAATGACCTTGAATATTTGAGTCTAACAGTTTATGAATGTGGAAAAACCAAAACCTCTGATGTGTCAGACACGGACGTGTTGTCTTGTTCAGAGCTCGGTGCGCTGCTACAAACAGAATCCCACTGGGTCTGAAAGCTCCAGCATGTATACTCCGAGCCTACATCTGCAGTTCATTGTCAGAGCAGTGACTCGAGTCTGTCTCTCGATTAGATTTAAACGTCTTGGTTTAGTTTACAGACATCTCAGATGTGGCAAGACTATAAATAAGGCATTCTAGTTTTATATTATATTTGGAGATTCGGTCTTCGGAGTATATTATTGGCACAATTACCTGAGGTGACTGATGACCATGGTTCACTGTCAGGTTTGATGCTCTCACTGTTGAACTATACTATTTTGTTAGGAATTCTTTTAAAAACCTTTAGTTAGATCAGTTAGGTTGTATCAAAGTAGAGCAAAGGGAGAAAAAAGGGAGAACGTCCGCATATATTGTAAGACTTCATTCAATTAATATAGCCTGAATGTATGTGTTTGATATTTAATTTCTTCTGCTGTGTGTTTAATATGTGTTTGTGTGTTGAAGGTGCCACATTCAGTGTGGACGGAGGCCAGTCCAAAGGCCCGCGTAGCTCAGCGTTACTGAGGAGCCCTCTCTTCCCTCCTCCTCTAAGAAACTCCCCATGCACGGTGAGCAAAAGCATAGTGTTTTCTCCACAGAGTAAATATCGTCTCCATTCTCAGACATGCACATACAAGCACGTGATCAAATGTGCACAACTGGCGGTTTACTCAGCCTCAACCCTCTTAGTTACTACTGCTACTTCTGTCGAGCATTCTGTTTGCACACGGCATGTATGCAGTAACATGCCAGATTTGCCACTGAAAAAATAACTCTTAGATTTCGCAAAGAAGTAAATAAAAACAGGCGTCTCATTTCTAGCTGGCGGAGTTTATCAGCTTCAGTTAGCTTGCGTAAGCTAATGCTAGAACTGTGAAACTCCAACTGACTTTGTAATACTTAAGATGATTTGTTTTAAAAGTCACCTGCTTACATAAACTTTGTTAATATTTTTTAACATTCAGTATGTGCCACTTTTATAGAGAAAATGTTCTGAGGATGATGAATACCTGATGAGCTTGGAAAATATTACGTTATCTAATGCAGGTTTTGCTGGAGTTGCTTAAGTGTAAATCTCTAAAAACTAAACAGTATAAAGAGCAGGGCAGGTACTGTTTTGCCTACGTACTGCAATGGTAGAAGCACAAAAAGCAGAGACAATTGAACAAATTAGCAAAATCTGAACAAGTCAGCAAAAGCAGGCAGGCAAAAGGCTCTTATTCTGAAATGCTCCATGCGGATGTGTAACATTAGCCTACAGAGAGCTGTTGTCCGTAGCTCAAGTACACAAAGTGACAAATTAACAAGACTTCGACAACGTGTAGGTAAACGCTCCGCTGCTGAAACACTTCATTGTTTGTTGACGCCGGACGAAATCGCATCATAGCCGTCACCTGTGTCTGTTCGGCTGGCGCCTTTATCCTACACGTTTTCCTCTAGTTTCATTTGTTGTTTGTTTGTACACGCCCTGTGCCCACTCTGAGTAGAACCGTAACAGCAGAAGCATGTGATTGGTGAGCAGATCTGTCACAAAACGTCTTCGTGATTAGCTAATCGAGTTCTATCAGATCGCAATTTCAATTTGAAAACGATTAATCATTCAGCACTGATGCATGGTTTAATTTACCTCACAGTTTGGCTCTTCAAACTCTATGTGCCCAATTGACTGTTGGCTAAACCTCACCCTCAATCAATGACTGTCCTATCATAGCAGCTTTAATAAAGTACAGTAAGATTATTATTACATTGATATTTACTGTAGGTTGTGTAGATATTTAGGGGTATTTGGTATAAAAAATAAATTGAATTTGCATAGAAAGCCCTTTAGCTGCTTTTTTAACAGTGTTGTTTAGTAACACTTGTTGCTGTAGGAGTAGAAATTTTGGAATAATTTGATATGTTAATTGCTTCAGAAACTGCTGAAAAATCAAATAATAATGTGTCAAGACACTAAGTTAACACTGTGCTATCTGCATTTCCTGAGAGATACTAACAGACAGTGAGTTTGACCTCGTCATCTTGTATCTGCAGACCTAGTTCTGAAAATATTAGAAGTCATGCATTATTCAGATCACGATGCTCATAGAGCAGGTCTCTGGGGGTGGTTGCGTGAGTGAAGTCTTGATTGATGTGGTTGCATCTAGCACTTAGAGTTATATTAGTTTGTTTAATATTGCTCAGTGCAGTGACCTTTGGCCTTCTGCATGTGTACTTTGTGAAGGGAGGGAGTGATTGGGGGGTGAGAGAAGCTGAGACAGAGAGGAGGGATGGAGGTGGGAAGGTGGGGCAAAAGTCAAGAGGTCAGAAAACACAATAATAAGAGAGAAAGAGAAGAAATAAAGTATAAATAAGAAAAGCATGCAAAGGAACTGGTATGCAAGAGAAACAGAGGAATATTAGAAAAAGAAAAGAATTTAAATGTGGGAGGAGACCCATGCTGCTTCTCAGGTGTGATTTAGAGGTGTCGGATATTTGTGGACAGCATTGGAGGCAACACTGCACCATTGCAGACCTTGCCTCCCAGCTTCTTGGCACACAGCCAAAGATTAGCCACGATTCCAGATTAACACTCTAAATCCTTCTCACTACACTGAACCGGTGCTGTTTAATCTAGCCTGTCTGCTGTTGGACAACTATGTTGAGGATATTAGTTTTGGGTATTAGCTACAGACCATGTTCACTTTCATGTCGTGCCCAGTGTGCACTGTGCAGTGCCTGCAATCTTGATGTTTAAACGGTCACCATGTGGTCTAGCAGTTGATGATAAGGACCACAACCTGCTATTGACAAACACAATACAAGCGCTCAGCATAAAAGTGTTCAATTCGATTGTCTGGGTAGTGTTGTCTCTATGTGTACTTTTCATCAGGCTAAAGGCAGCGTCTGTTCCACTTAGATGGTGAAGCAAGAAACAATGTTCTCGGCTCCAATAAAATTAAATTGCTGTAGAGGGACATGGTCACATCCCATGCTTGTTAGCAAGCTTTAGATTCAGACTTGCTTTTTGTATTTAATTCATCCTATATGTTGGTTAATATTAAGCAGGTTTACACCAATCATATCCCCCTGGAAACAGCAAAATGAGATTTATTTGTGCTGGAACAGGCAAGAGCAGCATATATAGCAAAATAACTCAAATCATGATCCTGGTTGAATTCTATTAATCTTAGAATAATTAGAACTGAACAGATGGTTGTTGCTGATTGATCTCACAGCAATTTTAAGTGATTCCCTTCCTTGACGGATAACACACTTGGCTGGTTTTCTTCAATTCAGAAATATTCAAAGGAAGTTAAATTTGCTGTGGTATTTAATGTACTGACACACACTATTTCCCATAACTTAAAAATCAACACTCCAACTCTGTGGTCTCCTTTACTGCAAAATAAATTTTGATATAACTGCATTGTTCATTCAGTATTCATACTTATTTCAACAGGTGCGATTCTGGCTGTGTTCTGGAGGCTTACAAAAGGGGTCGCTGTCTCTGTGGATAGTGAAGAACAGTACAGGCCCTGAGGAGCAGCGCATGCTGTGGCATTCAGCCAGTGAATCTAAATCTGAAAGGGGGTGGAAACTCGTCATAGTTCCTCTTTACGGCCTGGCAGACTGGTACGACAGATGCTCACCTGTTTCAGTTTGATTATATCAAAGCTGCCTGTTTGGATTGACTGAAGTGTCAAACTGGCACTTTGAGGTGTTTAAGAGCAAACAAGTCACCCAACCCTCCTCCAAACAAACCTCCACCACACTCACACAAATACTGAAGTGTTCTCACAGGAAGGGAAACAGAACCAAGAGGCTCTTCTTCCTTCTTTTCACCTCTCCTAAATGCAGATTTTCAACATTTACATTCCATTTTCTGGGAAACATTTCCTCTCAACTCGACAAAATTAATGAATCCCATAGGGACTCCAGTCTTATGCCACGGAACTGCCATGTGTACAGCTGTACAAAATATCCTCCTCTCTTTTTATTCCACTTGTCTTGTGATAGAATGTAGGAATCAATACACAAGGCTCTACCCACTCTGCTTGCCTTCCAATTAGCTATGGCCTTGATTTCCCCCTCATAAAAGAGAGAAATTAAAACAAAATAGAATAAAGAGAAGAAAAAAAAAAGAGAAACCCTAGATGAGGCAGTTCATCTCTGTTTGCCTGACTGGGGGGTTCTTTGCCATTCAAGCTTAGATAATCCTGCTCCCCTGAGAGTGATTAATTTTTGATTCCTGGGTTATGTAGTCAGCTGTGCTTGTGCTCTTAATTAGAATGTCATGTCTGCAACTACCGGGTGAACCTGCCACTCTTTGCACAATGACCTTTGTAGAGCTTAAATAGTATCAGAAATACAGCCTAAAGTGCAGACAGAAGTCAGGACATAACAAACAGTATATGTAGACTCTGAATGTGAAGTGTTTTTGCTTTGCTGTAGGTTGTGTTACTGGCAGTTACAGCCGGAGAATGCATTTCAGTTCAATTCAGTTTTATTTATATAGCACCAAATCCCAGTTATCTCATAGGGCTTTTCATTAAAGAGCAGGTCTAGACCATACTCTGGTATAGAATAATAGAATAGAATCACTTCTTGTCGGCATCACTGTCTTAAAGCTAGAAAATGTAAAACTAATCAATATACAGAGTGATACTGATCAAACTCTCCAACCACAAAACCATTTACACTTGAAAAATGTGTTTAGCTCCACAGTACTAGTTTGACATTTTGGGAAATACAATTATTCGGCCTGAAAGTCCCTCTGTTTTTGGTCTTTATGTTAAGCTAAGCTGGCCCGCTATTGGCTGAAGCTTAATATTTACCATGTAAACATTAGACTAATATCAATACTCTCATCTAAGTCTTGGCAAGAATGCGAACAAACGTATTTCCCAAAATGTCAGACTATTCCTTTGAAGGTTTTAGACGTATAGCCCATGTCTTGCATGTATAACCATGCCTGCCTAAATTATTTTATGCATAAAATGTAATGCGGAACCAGAAATGTGTCAAGCTGTTTTTTGTTTTTGTTTTTTTGTATCTACTGAAAAAGGGAATAGTTCTTAACAATACAGACTGAGCTGTCATAAGGCATTCAATGCACACCCTCCAAAGCCAACTCTCACTGGCATTTTTCTGAAAGCACGATAAATTCTTCTTCACATCATTTCAGTCAGAAGCTATCCAACCATTCACAGGCTGCGAGGTAGTTAAAACTGCCCTGTCCCTCTGCAGGTTCTGGCTGCAGTTCGGTACAGAAGATGGACCTGGACCCGGTTCAACCATCTCTCTTGACAACATGTCTTTCAGTATGGACTGCTTCCTGGCATGTGAGTACTCTAAAAATGTTGAGTCTTTCCTTTTACACCCTTACTTCATCAGACCGTGGTTCAATTAATGGAGCTGTTTGACTGATAGCCGGCTTGATTGACCGTGACAAGCAAAATGGGGCAAAAGGAATGTATTTAATAATCAATACAGGTCTGCCCTATATTCATGTTTTACAGAGGTACGATTTGACTGAGTAGCAGTTTTGTACATTTTGGAGCATTCATCAAGGGCTTACTTATCCATGATTTATTCATTTCAATTCTCTTGACATAGCCAGTATACAGTGTATTGTCTTCTTTCGTGCAACTGAAAGACTGTTAAAAAAAAAAAAAAGCTAGCAAGTCATTTACACTTCACACTACTCCTCTCTTACAAATAATATCTTTGCTAAAAGTACTGCAGCTTTGCTTAGAGATATATCAACAAAACTTAATGGAAATGATGTATATTACATTTCTTTGGCACTCTCTCTTTGAGTACCACAAATGTTTTTTTCTGAAATTTCAGAACATTGAAATCTGTCTTAATATAGTTTGCTGATTGATAGGGCTTTTGTTCCAATGTTGTACATCAGGCTTATAAAGGTCACGCCTCATATCACCTTTCTGGATATTTTTGTGTTATAATTGAGATGGTTTATCAGTATAAAAACAGGAGCAAGATGACAACCAAGTCAGGCATCAGGAGAGTGGAAGGTTAGGAGTTCAGAGCCTCCCTCCATCTCTGCCTATCTGGAGGAACCTGTTTGAACTGTGACAGGAATAGTAATGACAATGGCTCTGACAACAGGGAGAACAGTGTTAAAATGAAGCTGTGTTAAACTGATTACACCCTGGCCAAGAATTAGACTCAAGAGGCAGGGGGCACAGGTGGCACCTTCTGGCACAGTCTGATTTTTCCCTGCTTTAATTCGATACATTGTGATGCTGGGTAAAACTGACCCTGTCGAGTTTTTTTGTCTAAGGTGAGAAGATATGGTGACATTACTACTACTAACGATTAAATTAAAGATGACATGTTGAAAACGGTTCATTTGTGATTAATTAGAGATATTAAAACAGACTGTGTAGATACCAGTTTTCATTCATACATAAAATAAGAAATGGCAAAAGTTACTGACACACAATCTAATTTCTGTTCACCCTTAGATTATGTTTTTTTCTTATTGTATTCATCAACCACAGCTATAATCTCAATGTTGTAAAATGCAAGCAGATAACATCATCTGAATATGATGTGAGAAAGTGCTGTTGGTCTATACTGGAGCAGGGTCACCATTGCCCTGTATCAACACTGGCTTATTAGGTCAGAGATTCTTTATTTAAAGAGATGACATTTTCCATGAGATATTTGCACGCCAATTGTATTTTATGTCCTCTGGAGCAGCAGCACTGGTATGGCAGCTCTGAAGGATCATCTATCCCCACTTTGCTCACTTTCCAGATGGCAAGCTCTTAATCTAGGCCAGGTATCCATTACCTATGACCACACTTGACACACTCACATTTTATCGCCCATTAATAAGACCAGCAAATGGGAGATGCTGATGCTCAGCACAAGACGTCATTTCCAAGAGTGATCGCTGTGAGTGATTAGCATGATGGATCCCTGAGCATTATGACACAGCCCTGTATATTGTTTTGGTGGGAAAACATACCGCGAACACATTATGCAGAAGACCAGCCATCCTTGGCCTTTTTTCTACACTTCTCTTGGCTTTAGTGTGATGTATAGTTTGGCAAGCATGTGTGCTTAATGATGCCTCCATTGCCCTTCAGGTGTTGGACCTGGATGTCAGATTTATCATTTAATCTTCACCAGCATCATTGAATTAGTTTATTGAGTTAGACAGCACAGGAAGTTCATTCTTTTCTCGTTGCCGTGTACCATCACTTCTTTTTCCACACGTTTAACAGAAGTACCAGCTGCCTCTATAAAGGCTCCCCAACATCACATTGTGAATGTGCCTCCTCTGTTGCTGCTCCTTGACATCCATGCTCCTCAAAAGGTTTACAATTATAAAATGGAGTTTTAATTGTTGAGCTGAAGGCAATAGGAAAAAGTTCAATTGTGTTTTACCCATTCACATACTTGTGAATCATGTACAGTAAATGTCCAATTAGTTTTTCTATTCCAGTTATGTGCTGACGGATTTGTCAGCCGTTGAAATTCGACCTGTGAAATACAACTACGGGTTACTGAAATGTATTTGTTTAAATAATTACCACCTGCACCTGTGGGTGTTGAGAAACATGGAGACACACCATGGACTAGTAAGTACAGATTCTCAACAATCCTCTGTATTCACAGTGATGACATATACATTAGATACATACATAGAAGCTGTACATGCAAGTTATCAGATTAGTATGTTGTCTTGCATGTGAGCAAACATACTACATATATATTCTGAATATGCTAGATGGCAGGCCAGCTGTTGAGTCCCACTTTTTGATGAGGAATTATACTGACTGTTAGCATGATGCGTCTGTAGTGTGGATATTTCTCAGAGCACTGCAATCTCGAGATATTTGGGGATCATGGCTTGGTGGAAACGAGGTGTCCCACACCACCCTCCCACCTCCTACCCCTGTGGCTGGCCTCTGGTGGGCTTCAGGTAGCTTACGGCGCCCCGCTAATGAACAGTGACAGCCACGCCGGCTGTTGCCCTGCCCTCTGGTTCATGCTGCTCTGTGGTGGACCTGCTGAGTCCTTCTCCTGCTGCAGCAGCATACCAATGCTGTGTGCTCCAGCTCTGTCTGTTCCATAGCCTTGCTGTATCGTGTTACCCCATGCTCAGAATAACAATGCAGTGAGCCTTATTAGCAACTTTGTTGCAGATATAAAAAGTCGTGGAACTTGTTGTGTACACAACAACACATCTAAAGGTGTAACATACAGAGACACAGTGTTGTGTAGAGTGCCTCTGCTCACCTAAACAATCAAACATATACTTGCAAGCTGTATGTGATCCATCAAATCTGCACATAAACTCTATCTGTATCAAAGCTCCCAAGCAGTGGAGACTTAGAAGATCATATTTATTTGAGGATTACAAGGCTATGGAATGAGCTATTGATTTTTTGCTGGCAGATTTTAGGTGAGCAGTTCTCAGGTTTTTTAATCTTTGAAGCCAAAATTACAAGCTTTCTCTATTCTAAAGTTTCAGTAGAGACCACCAGGTGAAGAGTTTTGATTGGTTTTAATAATATATATTTTAACCAAGATGGCAATGGGTGTAGTTTTTAACTCAAGCCCAAATAGTATTCATGTCAAGTTATTAGCACAAACTCAAAGCAGGTTTTCTCGGACCAAATGTAACAGGGCCACACAGTAGCTTTCCAAACCTTTCAGCTGTTGAGGGAGCCCCCTGCCATATTGTCATAAACGGTGAGCCTTCAGCCTGAGGTGACAGGGGAGCCTGGATGGAGAAGAGGGAGTGTTTTTGCTGTAAAATGATTCTAGAGATAAAGATGAAAAGTCTTGTCTCCATCCCCTGACACCCCCAGAATGATGGCAGGGAAAGCAGGCATGATTTGTTTTCACTAAGGAGGTAAATGACACTATGTGGGCAACTCGTTGGCTCACCACAATTAGGAAACTTAATAGGTGGATTTTTGCTTGATATTCAGCTCATGTAACTAGGTAATAGGTTTTGAAACACCACCTGCTCATTAATGGGTTGTTGGTGTTATCTGGAGCTGCAACTTTTTACTCCAGGAGTACTTGTGGCTCAGAGGAGCTAAGCAAGTGAAAGAAAACACTCTCATGAAACCTTTAAATCATCCTTTTGCTGCTGCTTGCCTTCTAGGGGCCACCCAATGGAGAATATCAGGCAGCTACAGTGTAAACAAACTGTATGCTATTGTGGTGCTCCACAAGACCAGTCTACAACCAGAAACATTCTCTCTGCCTTTGCCGTATGAAATGCAAATATGCCCAGAAAGCATGTAATCATCCTCTGAACATCCTATTCAAAATGCGGGGCAGAAATAGAACTTAATATGCAGGTCATACACAGTATCATTTACATTACATTGTTTGCATGCCTCAAGAATCTTCACCGAGCACATAGAAAGTGTTTAATGAAAAGACCATAAGGAAGGCTCTCATTGGTGTTGATAGACTGAAGCACTATGGCAGTCTGGCTGAAACAGCAATGATTTCTATTGTTCTGAAGCTGACTAGGCAGTGTAGCCGCGTTGGGTGGCGAATACTGTATCCAGCTTTGTTATAAAAGTTATAAATGAGAGGCAGGACTAGCAGAAAAGCAGCAGGTCAAGATCTAAACACATGCTCTTGTTTGGTGTCATAACATTGCATGATGGCAGCATTATCAGCTCCACACACCACATTGAACCTTATCTGACTACTCAGAAATAACCTCTTTTGTACAAAACTCTGCTGCTTTCACAGCAGCCAACAAGGGTCATCTAGCAACTGAGCCACAGACGGCTTTTTTCTACAGAACAGTACATCAAAGACATGAGATGCTGGACAGAAACAGATTTAAAGTCACAGGCACATTCATAGCAGCTGTGTTGAACATAGCATCTGAGCAGGAATGCAAAAGTGTTCACATTTTATGTACACACCCAACAAGTTGAAGGAAATGGTACGTGCTCTGCAATGTCTTCAGTGACCACTGTTGGCAAATTATTATTTGAATTTAATATTTTAATGTATTTTGTGCATTAGAGTGTTGTAATACTCATGGACATTGATTTTGTCACTTCAGCCCTTCCTTGAGTAAATACTGGAAAAAGAATTTTGTTATGTTCAGCTGTCAGCGGTGCATTGATTGTTCCTGTAGCCTCCGCAGTCCCTGATAAGATGTGGCAGCACATTTCTTTAACACCATTCGGGCCAATCTTTTATACTGCTGATTGCAGGGCATGGACTTGATCAAAGAAAAATATTCATCTGTTCACTGATTCAGGCAAGCAACCATTGGAATTCCTGCTTCTCCACCTCCACCCAAACGAAAGAATGGGAACAGGTGACTTTCCAGGTCAGCATCCGACCGTTATGGTGGTTCAAAAAAAATAGAGTTCCTCTATCTTGAGCCGTAATAGCCAATCAGCCAGCCATTTGCCTGGAAGACCTAATTCTGGGTGGGAATTTGAGTGGAAAGAGATCAAGGTACCGTCAAGCTTGTGATCTCAGTTGTGGGAAGGCGGTGAGGCTGGAGGCTTGATGGATTGCTGCAAAACGCTCTTACTGAATGTGCTTACCCAACTACTGTAGGAACGGAGAGATGGTGAGGAGCTGGATGTTATGATTTCTACTCCCTCTGTATGGCCACTGGTTGTACAAATGAAAGAATGACCCCTGCTGGTGGTTCTGCATTTTCTGAGCCAGTAAGGGGTCTGCTGCTACTGTGCTTAGTTCTTCAGTGTAACAGCAACAGGATTTCTTTGCTGCACATGAAGAAAAGAAAGTACTACCTTTTCAATAAATGCATTATATTTCATTTCAGCCAATGGCGAGTTTCCACCAGTGGTCACCAGCACTACAGGGCTGCCGTTTAGACCGACCATCAAGACTACACCTCCATCCATTGGAAGCCCTTTAATGAACCCCATCGCTGATTACCGTAAGTGTGGACTTGATTACTGCGGGTAAAGTGAAAGTGATGCCCAGATGGATGCCTTTCATGCCAGAGGAGAATATTCTCCACGTTGAAAAACATTTTCTGTGACTGTTTCTCCTTCTGTCTCTCTTTGTCTTTCCTGCACTCTCCTTTGCTCACACATCGTGCTCACACACACATATGCTTGCATGCATTAATGATTCACAATTACTCTACACGTGCCGAGCATGACACGATGCATGGGCTGGAACAAAGTAAGTGTGCCCCCTACTGGTCTGCACCATGTCCACATCTGATTGAGTGCTGCAGAGATCTCCTTTGGCATTAAATGGAGCAGGACGGGCAGTTTTGAAGTGTAAAATCCTTCAATTTGTCTCCTGAGAATGTCAATGGAGCCACTTACACAGACTTGACATTTTCCACCTCGCACTCTCTCACTCCCCCGCTTCAAAAGGGTAAAGACAAGCACAGATTCATTTTCTATATTTAAAGTCATGAGTTAGAGTTACTTTAATTTCAAATGTGCTCTCAAACAATTTCTTTCATTTCTTTAGCTAGTAGCTTTGAAGCGCTAGAGATAAACTGGACATCAAGCATTACCATATTAGAGTTACACTATATGGAAAATATTTTTTAAGCATGCATTTTTTCTAATGGATACTCCTTTTTCTCAAAAATAATTTTCCAATATAGCACATATATGATGAACGAAAGTGAACTTTCTGTCTGTTTTGGTGACTTTTGAGGACTAGTTTCCAGTCCAATCTGATGTTTGGTCTGGACAGTGTTCCCCCACTCTAGGATTGTAATTGCATTCATCAGTATCTTGTTTTCTTCCCCCAGGCGGCATAAAAGGCTTTTATGACATTCATGAGCTGTTAAAGCCCAGCAAATCAATTTTGTTGGGTACAGAGGTGTGCCTTCCATCTGAAACTGGTTAGAGGAATCACTCACACACTATGGCCCTGAAAGACCCACTGATAAACTGCTTTGCATCGTCAAGTTGCGCGCGCAAAGACCACAGCCATTATACATTCTGAGTCTACATGAGAAAAGAGAAATCTCATTATATGCTCTGAAGACAAAAATAAGTCTGACAAAAAGGTACAATTTAAAAATTGTTTGTTTTGCACTGGTGTTAGACTGTTAGCCTGTGTTATTTTCCATAGAGAAGAAGAGAAGAAATGGCAGAAGTGAAAATAAAGACCGATTGCACCAATGGGAGGTATTGCTGATTTATTAAAGGAGAACTTCCCTGATTTTAGAGGGGAGTACTACCGCATATGAAAAAGTTATACAAAACCTTTTGTAGCTCCAAATGGAGCTGTGACTACAACTTTGAAAATGAAAAAAATTGGTGGGTGTGGAGTCTTACCACACCTCTGTAACCCGCTTAGCAAGTACCATTGTGGGTAAAAGATTAACTGGAATAAAAAAGATGAAATCTCTGCTTCTAGGGGATGGAAACATGGCCAAAAATTTCTATCACGGTAAATAGAATAAGGAATTTTGTATCACGGTAAAGGTATGTATTAGGGTGTATTAGACGATGTCTACAATGAAACATTGGGATGGACGATGTAATCGGAAGCGCGGGGGTTTACCTGAGGTGTAGGTGTGTGTGAGTGAGTGTGGGGAAAAGGGAGGTGCAAACCATACTTAAAAACAATGATAAGAATGTTCGTGGTCATTAAAACCTGCTTTCACAGGGTGGTATAATGTGAAATTTTTTTTGCTGGGGGGCGGGGGTTTTACAATCACGATTTGCTACATAACACCGAATATATAGCAGAGGCACTAAGCAGTGTTTCCCCTAGGTTGACTGATTTTTTTGGGGACGGTCTGGTCAAGCTTCATAGACAAAACAATTGTTTTTTGCTAGTCACAGTCAAGATTTTTATTACTCACAATTGGTTAAAGTCACCACAGTTTAATTTCAGCATTAATGTAACAACTTGTCATCAACTCGACTAACGTTTACTACACATATTCTCTCTGCTCCGCTTCATGTGTGCCAAGCCTCAGAGAACAGAGCAGAGAGGAGAGAAACCAGCATGACCATAAATGACCGCAAAACGCAGTAAAGGCTCTCACACTGAGCTGAAGTGAAATGAGTGCACATAAATGAGGTAAATAACATAAATAAAATATTTTGTTTCGGGGGGGTCACATTAAGGCAATGGAAGGGGAAATACTGAGCTCGTGCAGTGGAAAGGGTATCGCCAAATCTCTACCGGTGGACACATTTTTACTGTTGCACGGTATATGCTGTCATATCGCCCAACCCTATCTGCTTCTGCTGCATCGACTAAAATGTGCAGTCTGAGTCTGACGATGTTATAGGAGCGTAATGCAAAATCGATGTACTCTTTCAAGCCTGAAGAGCCAGACTGAGTGATCTCTCTCACTGACTGCCTACTACGCTGATTTAGCATACAGCACTCCTTCTGCTGAACAGCCACTAATAACTGACTAGAGCAATAGGTGCCTGACATATCACAAAAAGTAGGGGTGATGGTCAGCCACAGCAACAATGCTCATCAGCAGATCAAAATGGACCAATAGTCAACTTACTGGGTCAGGGCCCTAATATGCTAATTTCTAGTTATTTTTGTGCAGCGACTTGTCTGATTAAATATCTGTGATGTGGGCCACTCTTTATTCTTGAACACAGATCGGCCTGTTTGTCTCTCGAGGGTCAAACAGGGACAGCAAAAGATCAGACATTAATGTCTGGCCAGCTAACATGATTTGGTAATGTTACAGGATTATGCATTGAACTGGAGCCACAGGCGAAGGTTAGTCAGCAGACAAAGGCCACTCAGTCTACCAAGAAAATCTTTTATGCTGAGCAGAAACACGGCATTTGTGGAAACATTTCACATACAATATTGTATAAAATGTATTTCATATAAGGGAGTTTGCTACCAGGATTTAGCTGCAAGGGCAGCAACTAAAAGGTTATTTTAATGTGCTTTACAAAGGTAATACTTATTTGGTTACAATAAAGCCAGCAGACTAAAATCTCCTCAGAGAAAGATGGGACTTTGAGATCACACTGCTCTCGCCCTTGTGATTATCATAGATATTAACTCAGGGGGGAAAGAAGTTGAACTTGCAGTTATACCTTGGCCATTTTAAAAGACAGCCTTGAGCGGTTAACATTCGCCAGGCGTCTCCCTTTCCCCCCTTCTGGAGCTGATGCTTTGACGTCTTCAGGGCAGGACGGCAAGCCTGATGAGGGTTTTAGCTCAGCAGATCTGTCACTCCAACAAGGCTCTCTTCTTCCCCCGACACGCTCGATGATTAACCCCACCAAACGTCAACGTCGCTCGTCTCCTCTCACTCTCTCCTTCATCTTTCCTTTCACTCTGCCAACTTATCTGGGCCTAGCACATTTTGTTCCCTTTTGTTTCTCCATTTGTTTCCCATCTTCACCATATAAAAACTGTTATTGACATTACTGCCCTCCCACCCCGATGCCGTCTCTTTCTTTCGACGCTCTCCTGATCTCAGTCAGTTGTCCCACTTTTTCTTCCTGTCCTTTTTTTTTTTCCTTCACCCTGACTTCACCTTCATTCGTTTCTTTCTTCTTGTACCTTCCCCTCATCTCCATTGATTTGCAGCTATTCTGGCAGCAGTCTTTCATTTCTTACCACTGCCCTACTGTGTGGCACCCGCCTCTCACTGCTGACTCAACAGTTGCTTGGGGGTAAGGGTGGAAAAAGTCAACCTAGATGAGCTTGATTCCCTTTCTGTGAGCACCTCTCCTGGTGGCAAAGGAACACGTCGCTAACCTCAAAATAAGCTCCGGGCTTATGTTTCTCTCACCATTCACTGAGAGAGTGTGTGTGTGTGTGTATGTGCGTGCATGTGCGTGTGTGTGTGTGATTGACTAAGATTAGTGTTTACAGGTTCTTTTAAGACAATAAAACAACTTTACACAATGCACTGTCACGATGCAACAAAATATCATCATATTTACACCATATCCGCAAAAGTGTTGCAGGATGTACGAGCATTAGCTTCTTTGAACAGACAGCATATTTTCCCATCAAGGTGTTCCACTTCTACTCATAGAACAACAGACAACAACAACAGCAAAACATTCTGTGAAGTAGATGAAAACTGGCATCAAATCAAAGACAGCAGGGATGGTGACTGAAGCAATCCGATTGGCTCTTGAACGTAACTGACAGCAACATAACGTGCTCACTAATGAGCTGCAGAGTGGAGATGGCAGTTTGTGCTTCATTCTTTACTTGCTCATGAACAGTGGCCTGTGGTAATCAGTTAGCTAGTTACTTTGGGTGTTGGAGGGGGAACATTAGTCAGTGAGACAGATATGAGACTGATAACGAGCAGTGCTACGCAAAACAGGCTTTTGTAATTAAATGGACTCTTGTGCTCCATAAGCTTTGTACTTAGCATTCAGATCCATTCATGGCATGCCAGCCTTGATCCATCTTTCTAATGGCCGGCCCAAGGAAGACAACTGTCACTGGATAAGGAGGATACATGCTAAGAGGGGAAGGCAGCGTAGAATGAGAAGTTTATGACGTTGTTTTTTAACCTACAGTATATTTTAAAGTGACAGGATCTCCTGCTCTACATAGAAAATGAACAGAATCAATCACTGTGTTGACAGCATGGAAATTTCTGATTGGCTCAGTTATGGAGAGTCAGGGGAAATAACTCATAACTTATTTAAATAGCAGTTTGACACAACATGCCTTCTTGTAACAAGTGATGATTATTTTTTCACAACGCTAGAGGAGTCTCATTGCTTCATTCTGGCAATTTATAAACGATTCACAGGCCTAATGTGGTCCTGAAATGCTTGTTTACATGTTACTGATTGGCCCAAGGGCTGTCTTCAGTTATAGAGAATGCACATGTTTACTGTTGACTTGTTTAGAGGAGATAAGACTAGAACATTGCTGTCAGAATTGCAATCCAATCAGGCTTGTTTCTAAACTGTGAGTCTGTCTTTCTCTCTCTTTGTCTCTTTCTCTCTTGTATTCAACAATTCCTCACTGATGGCAGTTGACCCTTATTTTGATGGAGGCCAGTGTTTGTTATGATGATGGCATACCACTGGTGGCAAAGTTCACAGAAAAGGAGATTTATTTAATAGTCAGGCAGAGTCAGTGTCTTCCCAGGGATGTTTGTGCATGTAAGTGCAGTATCAGTACGTGTATATTTGTGTGTGTGTGTGTGTGTGTTTCAGCCAGGTCAGAGGAGCTGATGAGTGTGCACACCACTTATTAGAGAAGACTATCATCTGTGAGAGCACATCATGTTGTTTGTGTGTTCTGCCAAGTGGCTATCACAGAATGGCTCATTACGCCAACTCGGTGGTGTGTGTGTGTGTGTGTGTGTGTGTGTGCATAGGAACCCACTCATGTTGATGGACCAACAAGATCGATCAGCAGGACTGAAGGGTGACACCAAACGTTCCGTAGGGAGACAGAAATTGTACAGAAGTCTCACTTTACATAACAGGGATCCTATTCATATCAAATAGCCCAGACTTGACTTCTTCTTCACTCCTGATTTCCATCTTAGAGTAACCTTTTAAGTACGGTAAGATTTACGTCCAAAGCACTGTTTGGCTTTGGAGTCTTTTCTGCTCCAGTGATGAATTTATTTCCAGCAGTCTTAACTCTTTTTACCTTGTTGGGTGTTGAAAATACTGACTTGAGGGATCAATTTACTCCTGCTGGATGGAAGCCAGGCAGAACTCCATTCACCACACAACAGTGGAGGTTTTAGTTTTGTTTTTTACAGTAGGAGTACATTTGCTAAGACCAGGCTGAACTCCAAATCGTTCTCTTACTATAGTGCTGTTTTTGAAAGTATTGGTCTGCTTGAAATCTTCTATGCTGGCAACATTATTTTGTTGTTGTTATTTGGAGAATAGAACGGGTGCCATTGAACCAAAGCAATCATGAGGATCAGACTGATAAATATGATGCTTGACATGCAGGCCATGCAGGTTTACGCAGTAATACTAGTCATCATTTGGACTGTCAGTGACTGAAACTGTTATTTGGATGAATGTTTTTATTGTGGCTTTAAAATTATTACATTCCAGAAAAACATTACTTCTTTTCCCATGAAAGCACAATTTCTCTGCTTCCTGCAGTAATTTCCCTCAGTCAGAGAGAGTGGATTTTGGCAAGAGATCCTTATATATACTGGGATCTCAATTCCTGGGTTTCAACTCTAATAGGCACTACACAGCAGGCAATTTGAACAGCAAAGGGTGTTGTGGTGAGAGCATCTTAAGCTTAAGTTGCACTCCTGAGACTTGTCTCACCCATCTCTTCTCTTTCCTGTGAATCCCGTCATCATTTAATCCATATGTATGTGTTCTTGCAAAAAATAAAAAAGTATCTCATCACAAACAGTGTTACAATCACACTGAGAACTCAGAGGCTATGAAATGCCATCATGTGAATTGTTACAGGAATGACTTTGACTTTAGCTGGCGTCAGATTTGCAGCCCTGCTCTGAAATTAATCATTAGTCTCAGAGCGTTCACAGTCGGGCAGTGGGAGAAAGAAGAGGGAGAGAGAAAGAGGTGCTTCGCTCCCTGGTGTCTTCCTCGATGCTCTGTGTTCACACGTCTTAAATCAGGATTTAGTACTGCGGCGTTAAGTCCATCCACGTCCATCTGACAAGACTAATCTCGTGCTAATTACAGTGAAAAGAACTCCAATTAGCACCGACGCATGGGATTACACAGAAAATGAGGAGAAATGTTTGTCACCTGTGATCCTGTCACTATGTCCCCTGCTGCCGTTGTGAACATGATGATACTAGCATCTCATAGGAGTATCTTCCAGTTAGGAGCTTGCCTTCCCAGGTTTCACTAATGTGAAAGTGGAGCGGTGGGGGATGTTGAAGTGGAATGAATGTGAAACAAATAGAACTGTAATGAGTCTGTGGTGCGCACTGAATTTCAGCCTCTCTATTATCTTTAAGTCTGCTTAAGTGCATGTGTGACTGAAAATAAAGTGTGTGCTTCTATGAAGTCTTAAATGTTTTTGTTTTTCTTGATGTACAGCCAAAAAATGGGTTTTTCATACCTGTGGGGCTGCAGGCCCTGAAGGCCCAACTCCAACTCAGTGCCTCAACTCCTACAGAAACAGCAACGTCAACGTGACAGTAGGCACCCGAGGACCCTTCAAAGGCTTTCAAATGTGGCGGGTCCAGGAAACTGGCACCTACAGGTAGGGCTGTTGCCAGTATAAAGCCTCAGAGCACACAAACATCAGACCTTACTATTGTTTGTATAGCACATTTTCATACAAGCACTCATTTTAGCACAATTTTATCTCTTTTTGTTAAGGCCAATGATTAGTCAAATACACTCCACTCCATTTCTGTATGTGCCTGCGTAGCAGTACACATTACACACTTAACCTCTCTTTCTTAGGCATCAGTATACTCTGCAGCTCACATTTTGCGCAACAATGCAGACTCTTCCTTACTCCCACCTCCACTCCTCTGTGCATCAGCAGCCCATCAATCTTCCACTAGCAAACAGAGAAATATCACTATCAGATTCTTTCAGGAGGGAGCAGAGGCTGGAGTAATGGCAGCTAAACAGCGTGATTCACTCTGCACCTGGCTCCAAAATCCCAAAAACCACCCACCTCCACGTCTATGTTGGTGGCCTTTAAGGCTTTGAAATACCTCAGCAATCAGCCTCAGCACCTTGACCTCAAACTGTGTACTTCTCTAGGATTAATGCTGTAATATCCACTACCTTGTGCAGAGATCAATATTCCTCCTGTGGGCATTCATGACAACATAAGGCGTTTAACTTTGGATTTGACTTGGATGGTTTGCACAAAGCAAAACGTCTCTGAAAGCAGCTAGCTTCCCACGTGAAAACACAAAAACAAACAGGTGCACACACACACACTGCTAAGCTCAGCCAAAACCCTTGAGTCCTAAAATACCAAACTAACAACAGTGTGGACAGCATCTTAACACATGTCCCAGAGTTTTAGAAAAACACCTTCTGTCTCCACGCAAACTCCAGAATTGTGGTCTTGATGCGGCCTGGTTTAGCTGGCAGAGCCTGTAAATGAAGCTGACAGACGGCCACAGAGATGAATATGCGCTCTGCATCCCAAAAGTCATTAGGCAAACAGCTGAGGTAGCTACTGAGCACCGGGCAGTGTTCTCTCTCTTTCCCCACCAAGCACGACCACCAGGGAAGAGAAATATCGAAGCGCTCCCAAAAACCAATCAAGTTGGGGGGTTTTTTCTTCCTGGCAAGAAAACTGGAGCATTTGAAATTAGTGCCTTTGTATGTCTGTTTCTGTATGTTTGTGTGCCTATGTGCTCTGTAGTCTGTGCATAGGTTTGTGTATGTGTACATGCTTCAGAATAGTGTACCATGCTAGGTCAAATATATTTGATTAAAAACACCCAGGGTGAAAGTGTGCTTTAGTGTTTCCAAATTAATTTTGGTTTTATTTAATGCTGTGCCCTCATGAGGAGGGACACATGAACACTGGTTATCAGCCCCAGGTTGTTTCTGATAAACACAGGTTAGACTATACAATAAATACATTATTACTTTTGCCCATAAAAAAAAACTCTAAACCAGATGGAAACACTAATAAAATGAGCCAACCTTTTATTGCCTGTCTCATTAGGATTTTTATCCTGCTAAAGAGTTTTGTCATTTGTGTCTGTGTGTCACATTTGTTTCTGTTAAACCCCAGGATCACAGCCTATGGTGCAGCTGGCGGTCGAAGCGTATTGGCCATGAGCAGGTCACATGGTGTCTACATCACAGGAGACTTCCTGTTGAGGAAGGGAGAGCTGCTTTATATCCTGGTGGGACAGCAAGGAGAAGACGCGTGCCCCAATGTAAGTCTTTTTCAAATCACTGTAGTTCAGTAATCATCCCATTCAGCGTTCTGAATTAGGAGTCGAGCTTATTTTACTTTTATAGACCAACATGTAGATGGAACAGTTTTCTAAGTCCCTTACGTGTTTGTTGTCTAGAAATGATATCAGATGTAGGAAGATTTTAGCTGCTTATAAACTGTCCACTCTGTATGACTGTATATAGCAGTAGAAGGGAAATGTATTTATTTATTTGAGACTCATTCTTTGACATCGTCCAACACCATTATTAATGTAGCCCAAAAAAAATAAATGTCTGTGTTTTTTTTTTAGTTGTATTGTTAATACTATTTCTTATTCAAATTAAGAAAAAAAGGCTTTCCAGAAATATCAGAAATGCTCCCTTCATAACATCTCAGCCGGTTGGCTCGTAGGTGTTACAGAGTGGAGACTGAGAGACAACAGACTTGTATTGTAGTCTACATGTCACGGACAGACAGCGTGCTGTTGGTGGTTATTGAAGAGGAAGATGCACCAGCAGCTGAACAGCTAATTAGCTGTCCAGCCAGACGTTTGCAGTGCACTTTTCCCCGATGAATGTTTGGTTTAACAAGCTAAGGTGCAAGACAAGACGTGTGTTCATGTTTGTAAGTCTGATAAGGGCTGGTAAGCTAATGTGAATTGTTGTTCAAAGACTTTGGCTCTTGTGTTGTGTAGCAGGCTGCTGTCTGGCTTAGTGTGTCTCCATGTATGTAGACGGATCCCTAACAGTATTAAATCAAATGAACGCAAAACTAGGTGGCGTCATCATGAAGCCCATAAAAGATAACTGTATCCCCTTTGGTTTTCTGATTTTTTCTCAAAGGATGACACATGAAAATTTACAGAACACATGCATGCTGTAGCAGACAAAAAATGCTGTTTAATTTCAGTTGGATAACTTTAAATTAAAGGAATCTGGTACTCCTCCTCATGGACCCTGAGGTGGTCCCTGGGCCTCACTTAGGATACCCATGCTCTGAATCGTGACATTTTATGGCCACCAACGACTGTTTGAATCTGCCATCGAAGCTCGCGGTGATCTCCCCATTGTCTCTCTAAGCTTACTTGTGTTCTTTTGCCAGGGGTGGCTGTCATCCATTATGCTCTGGAGTTTCTTCACTGGCAGCAGCACAGTTTGCTTCCCCTCACAGTTCACAACGCTGAGACTAAAACCCTTACAATCCCTCTAGTTGCCAATGAAACCATCCAACATGCGGTTTTTAAACATTTGACAAACCAAGCCTTGTCCTGTCACTGACAATAGAGAAAAAGGGAAAAAGGGGTTAGCTGCCAAAGTTCGGCACTTCTCATTTCAGTATATGTATGTTTTTTATTTTGTAGAGGAGGAAAATACCAAAAGATTCTAAAATGTTTGACAAAACACAGTAGTAAAGTGGATTCCTTTTTATGGTATTCACACATTGTTAGTTTGTGAGTTGTATAGGTATTTTTATGTCCTTATGATGCACAGTAATTAGGATAATGCATCATCAATGGGGGCATCCATCTCTCTGCCTATAGATATATTGATTTACACATTTACAAATCCATACACATTTATGAGACCATATTACAATTGTCCTCAGTCACCTTACTGTGTCAACATACTGTAGCAAAGACATCTACAGAATGTTGACACAGAAGTAACTTCTATGTAATATATCAGTCTTAATAATGTTCAGCTTAATTAATTAACTGGTTAGAGCAAGGAACAGTGACACCATAGTAAAGGTGTATGAAAAATCTGGTTAAAATAACACAATCTTCATGTAAAATGTTAATGTTTACATGGAAATAATAGTTTAAAGAAATTAATTATAAGATGAAGCTGATTTAGCCCTTCTCATGTAGTGGGATTTGAGGCAGCTTGAGTGTCTGTTGTGTTCCTTGGTTTTCAAGAGGCAGAATGTGTAGCTTAGCAGGCAGGGTTCCTCACCACTGTCAGCCAATTATTAGTTTTTTAACACAGTGTGTCTTGTCTCAGTACAGGCAGCAGAGGGGCACTGGGCTGTTCCAAAGTGAGACTGAAGTCGTTTAAGGTTACTCTTATTTCCCCCTAGTTCTGACAGGGAGAGGGTCGCACTGAAAGTGATTTGTGCTGTGGAACAGTGTTTTTCTCACACCCAGCCTTCCCTCTGGTGAGGAAATGATACCCCTCTTGTCCTGACAAATACCCACTCTCTCCGTGCGTGTCTACCAATTTCTACCATGCGCACACACACACACACGCACACA
>NC_060160.1:24017229-24022519 GCF_021292245.1 Micropterus dolomieu | reverse complement strand
AGACCCCACCGGGTACCACTCATCTCCACTACAAATAGGAAAAAGAGGCTACAATTTGCAAGAGCTCACCAAAATTGGACAGTTGAAGACTGGAAAAATGTTGCCTGGTCTGATGAGTCTCGATTTCTGTTGAGACCAATTGGGCATCGTTTAAATGCCACGGCCTACCTGAGCATTGTTTCTGACCATGTCCATCCCTTTATGGCCACCATGTACCCATCCTCTGATGGCTACTTCCAGCAGGATAATGCACCATGTCACAAAGCTCGAATCATTTCAAATTAGTTTCTTGAACATGACAATGAGTTCACTGTACTAAAATGGCCCCCACAGTCACCAGATCTCAACCCAGTAGAGCATCTTTGGGATGTGGTGGAACGGGAGCTTCGTGCCCTGGATGTGCATCCCACAAATCTCCATCAACTGCAAGATGCTATCCATCAATATGGGCCAACATTTCTAAAGAATGCTTTCAGCACCTTGTTGAATCAATGCCACGTAGAATTAAGGCAGTTCTGAAGGCGAAAGGGGTCAAACACAGTATTAGTATGGTGTTCCTAAATCCTTTAGGAGAGTGTAGAAATACTGTTTTGTATAATTTGAGAATTTTTCTCTTCAATAACTTAACTGTTAAAGGCTGCATTGTCTCCAAAATCACCCCACAAATATATTGATATCCTGCTCGTTATACTACAAAACTTAGTTTGTAGAAATATTGTTTAGCATTATTTTGGAGAATTTTAATATTCAATAACTTCACTGTTATACGATGTGTCTCCAAAATAACCTCACGTCAGTGAGCTCCTGCTTTTGATACTACAAAACTAAGTTTGTAGAAATAAATATCAATGATGTGTGAGGTAATTTTGGAGACACTACAGCTCATAACAGTGAAGTTATTGAATTTTATTGAATATTAAAATTTTCCAAAATTATGCAAAACTATATTTCTGCAAACTAAATGTAGTATCACAAGCAGGAGCTCACTGACGTGAGGTGATTTGTGGAGACACTACATCGTATAACAATGAAGTTATTCTCCAAAATTATGCTAAACAATTTTTCTACAAACTAAGTTTTGTAGTATAACCAGCAGGATATCAATATATTTGTGGGGTGATTTTGGAGACAATGCAGCCTTTAACAGTTAAGTTACTGAAGAGAAAAATTCTCAAATTATGCAAAACAGTATTTCTACATAAGTGCTGTAGTATCATCAACATGAGATCACTGATGCCTGGAGTGATATTGGAGACATTACAGCTTATATCAGTGTAGTTATTGAATATTAAAAATAGGCCTACCTAATATTAGGTATGCAAAAGTCTTTTTCCCCGAAACTAAGTGTTGTAGTATAGCCATCAGTATATCATGAATGTGTAAGGTGATTTGGGGGGCACTACATTGTATAAGTTGGAAGTTATTGAATATTTCTGCAGTATGTGTTTTCGGCGTTGTAATTTGTAGACTGTCCCTGCGGTCTTGTCTCACAGCCGGCTGCATATAGAGACCAATGTTATTTGTGACGCTCATAGGACGACTCATTTAGATGAAAATGTACTTGTAGCTTGTTGTCTACTTAACTACGATAGTAAAGAGGCATTGTTTGTGTTTTAAACACGTTTTGTTTACGAGTTATTGATCCCGGAAGTTCGAATCTGTGAATATATTTCCAACTTTACCGAACTGAAATTTCCATGTTGAAATATTCGACTTCCGACCTCAAAGCATTTCAGTTGCATGGTGGTGCATGACGCTAAAAATAAACAACAAACATGGCTGACCATGGAAACTTATGTTTCTTTGGCAAGTTTTTGCACAGGTAAACCCTCAGCAATACACTTGGTGTTAATTAAAAGGATGGCCATTTTATTAAAAACAAGTGATAAATATAAGTTACTCATTAACTGCGTATCCTATCTACATCAGTTGATAATTCTCAAAAGTCAGCAAAGGTTGTAGGCTATATTTTCAAATGTTTTCACATTTCTGGGAATTTTTTTTAACATTTTCCTGAATAACTTTTGGGTAGAGAAAATGACTTTCAAAGATTGTTCACTGTAACCAGCTACCTAATAACGTTGACAATATATTTCTACATTCATTTACATGCAGAACAAGTTTTACTATTTGATAGTGTGTATTATTTTAATTTAATACTTTACTTTGCCTTTTAGTTTAAGGTTTACCATTTACAATATGTGCTTCCATGGGAGCTGCCAATGGTTTGTGGCATCATTCGCCTGCTACTCGTGAAGTCGGGGGAACATATTTTTTCACAAATAGGAAATCCAACTTCAGGTGGCGTTCCATGGTACTTTTTCTAGTTGGAGGTCAGAAATTTCCAACTTCCTTGTTGCCTGGAACGCAGCATAGGTGTAGTTTATACAGGAATGGGGTCTACTATCAAAATCAAAATATCAGCTTATAAATCTGCTCTCTCTCACTTTAATATGGGCATCAGCCCCCAAAAACCCATATTGGTCAGGCTCTAATCCTCATCGAGTTTTCAGCATGAGACAACTTACTGTGTAAAACTTCCTTTTGACACAGTTCATCACAATCACACTGGAGTACATTTTGAAAATATCTTAAATAGCAGCACATATCGAACATTTTCGAGCTGAAAAATGAGTGTGAGCTGACCTGCATCTCACAATGGCCCGTTCTCTGACAATTGCAACAAGAAAAAAAACGAAAAAACAAAACAAAATGGAGCTCATTTCTGTAGCTTGCACAACAGCGCCTGCCCTGCTTATTGATGTTTTCTCAAGCCGCTATGTGAGTATAATAATATTAGAGCTCTGAAAGCCATTCAGAGGGAGACAGGCAATGTTGAGAAATGAGCAAAAGAGGAAATAGTGTTATATCCTTTTTCTAAAAGGGATCTAAGTGGAGGGGTAGAGGATTGGGTTGGGTTGGGGGGAGCGGTTTGTTTTCCTAATGGGTTGTGATAGCTGCCGACAGGAGAAGAAAAGAGAAGGAGAAACAAGTTGCTGTATGGGGAGAATGTGAGATTCACCATTTGACAGAGGGAAACCATGTGCTCTGCTGAGCACACTATGTGCCCCCGGGTTAATTAAGAAAAAAGGAAGCGAGGAAGGGGACATGAATTGGGGATGGCAAGAAAACACAATGACACCGACTTTCCAAAAGCCGGCTTTTATCTCATGGAAGTTGAGATGTGGGTTAAAAGCAAAATAACAGGGAGAGCAAAGACGAGAAGAGGAAAATGGCCCCCTGAATTGTGGATCAGCATTGAGTTGAAGCACGAGCAGCAAAAGAAGGTGATGACACTGAAGCAAAGATCATACCTTTGGCGTGAGGAAAAAAATCATCAGTATATTCGAGCCTACGCGTACCACTTCTGATGACCAGTTTTTCGTCACGCGGAATGTGTTCATTTAACCAGCAGCCTCTCAAATATGAAGAACATCTCTCTCTCCTTTAAAAGAAACACATTCAGTACTAGATGTCAACTGCTTTTTAAACTGTAATGGCCTTCATTCAGTTACACATTATACACTTGAGGCATTGTGCTGTTAATTTGCCATTCAGTAAAAAAGGTCAATAGTTTTTATCCACTTGCAGAAAATGTGAAGTACAAACAAAACAATGTCTGGCAGTGAATAACTTAGTGGCTTGTGAATATGCATATCAGACAACATTTTCCGTATTACCAGGATTAAATGATCTCCATGAATAGCCACCTTGGCACATGATACATCTGTTGAGTCAACACTTTGTCTGTGAAGTGTGCACGCTCAATCTCATATGCAGAAATACTAATGGCTCTTTGCCTTTGTTCATACACAATCTGAGCAGGTAAAAATGGGTGCTATGTGGGAATAGTTGCTACAAAAAAGATGTGCAAAAAGATGTAAAACAGACCTGTGGGGTGAAAAAGAAAGTTGTTTGCTGCATGCAAAGACATCTAAACGCCACCAGTGAGTCTGTCCAAATTTAAGTTAAGTACATAATTTGGTAAACCATGCAAAATCCCTAAATCTGAATCTTGAATTAAAAGATATGGTGCATATTTGTCACCAAAGAAGCAAATCATACTTAAGATGCAATGCTAAAGCATGTTGTTTATCTACAAATTCATTACAAGCGTGCAGAGGCCCAAAACTGCCTCTGCACACAGTGATGTCACACAATAGTTAGACATTGTCAATAGGTGTATTTTGCACACTGAAATGGATGTTGATGTTTCTATAATGCATCACTATGTATTAGATAAACACAGAGATTGTACTACAATAGGTAACAAGTCTGTATGAGGCAACTATCTACACCCATATTAAGTAAGGTTTTATTTTGATACTCTTCAACCCGAATAGCAAACTATAAAGTGAGTTCTGATTTGTGTTAACCAAAAGTTCAAGTTTGTCTTCTTTATGAAAGATCTGGAAAAATGTGCAGACGGGTGACCTGAACAATCGCGTTCATTGCTCCAGTAGAGTTCTAAAGACGAGTGAAGAATAAATGTCCGAGTGATTTTTTTTAAGGTAAACGAAGACTGTTAGTGAAAGCTTTTCCTTCAGTGTGTCACCCATCTGTATTTCAGACACAATCAGGACAGCTGACAACAGCTAATGGTGGGCCAAATGTCTGCAACAGTGTGATTAATAAGAAAGAAGTAGGCAAAATGCCAACTGCACATTTATTTAATTGGCTGTTTTACATTTCTATAATAGGGCTCCAATATTGCCCACTGAATCGACAGCACAGAATGCACATATACTGAAGCAGGAATTGATTCAAAAACAAAACAAATTTTAGGTTTGTAAAGATAGATAGTAAGTTTCAAGTTTAAATTACAATGGTTTAACAGCTCTTGACTACAGGAAATGGCTTCACAAATCCATAAACATTTTCAGATCACTCTGAAATATCACACTTTTCTGAAACTCAAGTCACGGCTGAGACAAATTAATATTTACTGACAAACATTATGAGATCTAAAGCACCACAGAGGGGTTTAAAAACACAACCATTTGAAATATAACGTGTTTTTCTGTAGGTTTGCTTTAATTATATTTCTAGTTAGGAAACACAATCATGAAAGCATGAACAGACCAGACTGCACACTAGAGCCTTATAAATGACTGATTAAACACCTAAAGAGACAGGTCACCCAGGTACTTGTCTCGAAGCTGAGCAGATATTTTGAATGGAACTGGTGGGAGCAGTTTAAAACAGACAGCTCTTCCATTTCATTTCAAGTCTCCGACAGATGACACTAAGACAAAACACTACTTCAGTATCACTGTCTCACAGAGAGGGT